>NC_090729.1:91811480-91865738 GCF_036898095.1 Palaemon carinicauda
GGCACAAGTGGTGGTACCAGAAAAAAAGCAAAATATGCCCAAAAATACAGTAAAGCCTGGGAATCTGAACGAAAATTTAAGGGATGGCTGAAACAAAGATCAAAGGGACACTTCTTTGCATTGTGTACTGCTTGTAATGTTCATATTTCCGTGAGTTCTGGTAAAATGGAAGTTAAAAGCATTCAGCTCGAAAAAACAAAGAAAATTGCACTATATTAGCCAGACAACTTCTTTCTTGGACATGTCTCGTGTGAGTGATAAGAGAGACATGAATCAGTACGAGAAAGTGAAATCAGACTGGAACCATTCATGAGTGAGCATGATTTATCAATAACAACAGTGGAACACATGCCGAAACTCATCCAAGCAATATGCGCAGATTCAGCAATTGCAAGAGTTTAAATGTGGACAGCCAAAATTGACGTCCATTATTAACCCTGTGACTGGTGAGGTGTCATAAGGGCGTGGGGTAATAATAAAAAAAATACATGATCGGAGGCGGTGAATTAGACGATTGCTATCTCGTAAGAGAATTTATTGTCTAAGTTAATTTTCGCAATTAAAATGAGCAGAAATATTCTTCAAAGCGATTGAACTGGAACTTTAAATCTTGAGGGTGCATAACAAAAGAGTTATATGTTCTCACTGGCTCTTAAATGATTTCATCAGTCAATTACAAATTTAATTTTAACGTATAATAACATACCCGGGGAGAGCGGACGGGGAGACATTTAAACTAAAAGGAACTATTTGACGTCTTATGGCGTATGGACTTCACTATGGCTGTGGTAGGCTTACCATGGCCAGTGGGCCTAGGTATCAGAAGGATGACCCACATCATGATACAGAGAAACTTACCCTTTACCACTGAAGAAGCTCGGACTGTCATACGTAAATGTCAAACCTGTGCCAAGATCAAACCCAAGTTCTCCAAAGAAACAGGAACATTGATAAAATCTACCAGGCCATTCGAGCGTCTGGCTATAGACTTCAAAGGTCCGATGCCGTCCACCATAAGAACAGATACGTTCTCAACATAATCGACGAGTACAGCAGATTTCCGTTCGCCTTTGCAACAGAAGACACCTCAGCGAGTACCACCATTAAATGTTTGTCTACTCTCTTTTCAGTTTGGTGCCTACCCGAGTACATTCATTCAGACAGGGGACCTGCTTTCAAGTCTTCAGAGTACCATAAGTTCCTTCATGACCGTGGAGTGGCTACAAGCTACTCGTCTGCGTATAACCCCCATGGCAACGACCAGATCGAGAGAGCCAATGGAACTTTGTGGCACACCGTAAGGTTAGCTCTTGCTTCTCTCTCCCTCCCTATAGAAATGTGGGAGGCTTTTCGGGATCAAGCATTACACAGCATGAGGTCCCTTCTGTGCGTTGCTACGAACCAAACACCGCACGAGCGCATGTTCCTGCACCCCAGGAAAGCAACATACGGGGAGGTGGCTCCATCGTGGATGACAGAAAATGAGCAAGCTCTTCTAAAGAAAATGATTAGGAAATCCAAGTACGAACCTGAGGTCGAGGAAGTTAGACTCCTGCATGTCAACTCACAATGGGTTCTTGTTGTGCAGCAAGACGGCAAGGAATCCAGTGTCGACTCGTCACCTGGCTTCTGCAGCTAAAGTATTCAGTCCAAACACCTGTCACAATAAAGGAAGCCGTCACATCTTCAAGTGCAAGAGAATGGTAAGACTCCCATCAATCAAGGAACCCCCCTCCTGCGTGCAGACCCCAGCCTGAGAACAGAAAAAAGTCGAGTGGATACAGAACAAGTTCAAGGGAGGGAGCCTGTAACTGAACCGCAACAAACCACAGAACCGCTCACTCCAGGAAAGGCACCGTTTAAAGGAACACTTGCAGAAACGCCAACCTCTGAGGCGTCTCAACACACAAGTCGCACTAGGCGCCCTCCTGGCTATCTCTCAGATTTTGTCCTAGATGAGTGGGAGTAGTATGGGTGGTAAGTGTCCTTATGTCAATATGTTATTATGAATTAGTAGTTGTAAGACCCATTGTTACCAATGTATTTTTTAATGTGAGATGAGCCAAGTTATCGAATAAGATAAGTACTAATGAGTTTTGTAATGTGAATGATATGAAATTTATAATGCCAAAAAGGTGAGCTTTGTAATACAAATGCAATGTGAAAATAATTTCAGTTGGTATGAAATCTGAGTGAATTCGTGTTTTATTATGATGTGAATGTGTACTGTACTGTATATTCTTCTTCTCAGTGAGGGTGAATGTGGTGTGAATTGGTAACTGCGAGCGCTGGTGTTTGTATGCTTGCTTTGCAACATTGAGTCTCTGACACTGTACAGGCTTGGCCAAGGCCCAACACCTTGCCATAACTTTAAACCGAATAAAGATAACGTTCCAACAATTGTGTTTGGTATTCCACAACCACCACATAGAACCGATAGAGAATGCCTATCACGTTCCTTCATATGATTATTTCAAGTCAGATTTCATAGATTTATATCATATAAAAAATAAAGAAAGTAAAAAGTACCAAAATTTGGCATTTTCAAAATTAGATGTAGGCTACCAATTGTACTTGGTACCCGATAACGTACCAAATTTAGTTAACAAGTAGCAAAAACGTAACTATGTGGGCCTATCCTGGGTGCCCATTCCTCTTGAACTAAGCAGTTTAGTCCGTAAAGTGTGTGGCATTTCTCACAGGATTGGAGCGTCGCTCCAGTCCTTAAGGACAACCTGTACGGTCAGTCATCTACGTGTATGGCTGGCTTTAGACTGCCATGTCCTTAGCTAAGACTACTCGACCTGTGTTTGCTTCCCAACAGAATTCACTCCTGGCAAGGTAAAACTAAAATTTGAGTAAATCATGTTCTTAAATAGTAAAACTAGCTCCATGTTATAATATTTCCGACCAAGATAAACAACGTTTTCCCCATAAATAAAATCGATTTAACAAGTGAAAAGAAAATTTATGTCTGTCCCAACTTCCATTCTATTTATGGTGTCGAGCTGGTTACAGTCGCAAATATAGCCTACAGTATAGTATCATTGTATCAAAGTCTAGCGCTTAGGGCCCGGCCAGACCAAGCGCGGCTAGCGGCGAGGTTAGCAGCAAGAGGTTCCCCCGGCAAATTGAAACCTTAGGTATCTTATGTAGGTGGCCAGATAGGAGGCGCGGGAAGCCTCAAGCCGCTGCAGTTGCCGCCAGACTATGTTTCATGTTTTAAAAAATCGCGGGGGTTCGAGCGTCTTCACCCAAGATTATGCCATTTTTCATCAGTTCCTGAAGGGGTACGCGTTCAGTTGTTCGTTTCCAGCCATGACTAATCAACAATTTATTGGGATGTGTTTCGGAGAGCAAAAATAAATTAAATAAATGGTGGAAGTTATGGCAATCAACTGCAAATGGATGGTAATAAAATTGTGGGTAGGCAAACGCCTTTTTGTGCTTTGCAACCTATTTAACAGGGGCGTAGGAGCATGGGGGCTATAGCCCCCCAACTTTTTTGCTGAAAATATGCTTTTAAACATTCAGATTTACATTTTGTAAATGCATTTCATCTCTGGCAACAGCTCTTGTACAGTCTCACCCTCCCACCCCACTCCCGCCAAGTAAGTATCATGTTAGTACCCAGCATCATAGTTTCACAGTCCCGTACGTCACTCGTCACTCGCTTAGTTTTACAGAGAGCAGCCCCAATATTGGTAATCAAGCCACTTAAAATGTTTGACCCCCAGTGCATACCATGCAAACTTATGTTAATCTATCCATCATTAGGCTACCAAACACTATTATAGTAACAAACTACATTATTGATACGCAGTAATAAATTGAAGACATGACACACGCGAACACATGTAGTTGACGAATATCACTCAAATAAACATATGCATGAATGTATATATATGCCCCCTGTGGCCGCGGGGGCATAAAAACAATTAGAATAGCGCCAACGTTATCCCTGCGTGTCGTAAGAGGCGACTAAAAGGGACGGGATGAGGGGGCTGGGAACCCCCTCTCCTGTATAAAAAATCCTGTGAGACGTTATCAAAGAGATCGAGCTGGGGGGAGAGTGACTGCTCCCCGCACTCTAGTTTTGGGGTGTTTGAATGTGCGTGGATGTAGTACGATAGAGAGTAAAAGATGTGAGATTAGAAGTATGTTTAGAAGTAGAAGGATGGATGTATTGGCCTTGTGTGAGACAAAGATGAAAGGAAAGGGTGAAGTGATGTTTGGTGAAATGTCTGGTAGAGTGTCTGGGATTGAAAGGGGAAGAGCGAGAGAGGGTGTGGCTTTATTGCTGAGTGAATGGATGACAGGTAAAGTAGTGGAATGGAAGGAGATATCATCTAGGTTAATGTGGGTAAGGGTTAGGTTGGGTAGGGAATGTTGGGCGTTTGTCAATGCGTATGGGCCAGGTAGTGAGAAAAGTGAAGAAGAGCGGAATGAGTTCTGGAATGAATTAACTAGGTGTGTAGAAGGACTGGGTAGAAGGAATTATGTAGTTGTCATGGGTGACTTAAATGCTAGAGTGGGCGCTGGAGAGGTAGAAGGTGTCATTGGGAAGTATGGTGTACCAGGTGAAAATGAGAGTGGTGAGAGACTGGTAGATATGTGTGTTGAACAAGAGATGGTAATAAGTGCTAGCTTTTTTAAAAAGAAAGATAAAAATAAGTATACATGGGTAAGAGTGGCAAATGGAAGAGTAGTAGAAAGGGCATTAATGGATTATGTGTTGATAGCTAAAAGAATGTTTGGAAGATTGAAAGACGTGCACGTGTTTAGGGGTATGGCTAACGGTATGTCTGATCATTTTTTGGTGGAAGGTAAATTAGTTGTAGCAAAAGAGTGGGGGAATAGAGTAGGTGGATGTAAAAGGGAGCTAGTGAGGGTTGAAGAGCTAATAAAACCGGGGGTAAAAAGTAAATATCAGGAAAGGTTGAAAATGGCATATGACGAGGTGAGAGTAAGAGAAACTGGTAATTTAGAGGAGGAGTGGAAGTTAGCAAAAGAAAATTTTGTTGGGATTGCAAGTGATGTATGTGGCAAGAAGGTTGTTGGAGGCAGCATGAGGAAGGGCAGTGAATGGTGGAATGAAGGAGTGAAGGTAAAAGTGGAAGAGAAAAAGAGGGCTTTTGAAGAATGGCTGCAGAGTAATAGTATAGAGAAGTATGAAAAATATAGAGAGAGAAAAAGGTGGAAGTAAAGTGCAAGGTACGTGAGTCAAAGAGGGCAGCTGACCTGAGGTGGGGTCAGGGACTGGGTCAGTCATATGAAGATAATAAGAAGAAGTTTTGGAAAGAAGTGAAGAGAGTAAGGAAGGCTGGCGCAAGAATTGAAGAGATAGTGAAAGATGGAAATGGAAGGTTGTTAAAAGGAGAGGAGGCAAGGAAAAGGTGGGCGGAATATTTTGAAAGTTTGCTGAATGTTGAGGATAATAGGGAGGCAGATATAATTGCTGTTCCAGGTGTTGAGGTGCCAGTGATGGGAGATGAGAATGAGAGAGAGATTACAATAGATGAAGTGAGGAGAGCACTAGATGAAACGAGAGTAGGAAAAGCATCTGGTATGGATGGTGTGAAAGCTGAGATGTTGAAGGAAGGGGGTGTGACTGTACTTGAATGGTTGGTGAGATTGTTTAATATGTGTTTTGTGTTGTCAATGGTACCAGTAGATTGGGTTTGTGCGTGTATTGTACCACTATATAAGGGTAAAGGAGATGTGCACGAGTGTTGTAATTCAAGAGGTATTAGTTTGTTGAGTGTGGTTGGAAAAGTGTATGGTAGAGTAATGATTAATAGGATTAAGGATAAAACAGAGAATGCAATCTTGGAAGTACAGGGTTGTTTTAGAAGAGGTAGGGGTTGTATGAATCAGATTTTTACAGTTAGGCAGATATGCGAGAAATATTTAGCAAAAGGTAAGGAGGTGTATGTTGCATTTATGGATCTGGAGAAAGCATATGATAGAGTTGATAGGGAAGCAATGTGGAATGTGATGAGATTATATGGAGTTGGTGGAAGGTTGTTGCAAGCAGTGAAAAGTTTCTACAAAGGTAGTAAAGCATGTGTTAGAATAGGAAATGAAGTGAGCGATTGGTTTCCGGTGAGAGTGGGGCTGAGACAGGGATGTGTGATGTCGCCGTGGTTGTTTAACTTGTATGTTGATGGAGTGGTGAATGCTCGAGTGCTTGGACGAGGATTAAAACTGGTAGACGAAAATGATCATGAATGGGAGGTAAATCAGTTTTTGTTTGCGGATGATACTGTACTGGTAGCAGACACAGAAGAGAAGCTTGACCGACTAGTGACAGAATTTGGAAGGGTGTGTGAGAGAAGGAAGTTGAGAGTTAATGTGGGTAAGAATAAGGTTATGAGATGTACGAGAAGGGAAGGTGGTGCAAGGTTGAATGTCATGTTGAATGGAGAGTTACTTGAGGAGGTGGATCAGTTTAAGTACTTGGGGTCTGTTGTTGCAGCAAATGGTGGAGTGGAAGCAGATGTACGTCAGAGAGTGAATGAAGGATGCAAAGTGTTAGGGGCAGTTAAGGGAGTAGTAAAAAAATAGAGGGTTGGGCATGAATGTAAAGAGAGTTCTATATGAGAAAGTGATTGTACCAACTGTGATGTATGGATCGGAGTTGTGGGGAATGAAAGTGATGGAGAGACAGAAATTGAATGTGTTTGAGATGAAGTGTCTAAGGAGTATGGCTGGTGTATCTCGAGTAGATAGGGTTAGGAATGAAGTGGTGAGGGTGAGAACGGGTGTAAGAAATGAGTTAGCGGCTAGAGTGGATATGAATGTGTTGAGGTGGTTTGGCCATGTTGAGAGAATGGAAAATGGCTGTCTGCTAAAGAAGGTGATGAATGCAAGAGTTGATGGGAGAAGTACAAGAGGAAGGCCAAGGTTTGGGTGGATGGATGGTGTGAAGAAAGCTCTGGGTGATAGGAGGATAGATGTGAGAGAGGCAAGAGAACGTGCTAGAAATGGGAATGAATGGCGAGCGATTGTGACGCAGTTCCGGTAGGCCCTGCTGCTTCCTCCGGTGCCTTAGATGACCGCGGAGGTAGCAGCAGTAGGGGATTCAGCATTATGAAGCTTCATCTGTGGTGGAATTGTGGGAGGTTGGGCTGTGGCACCCTAGCAGTACCAGCTGAACTTGGCTGAGTCCCTGGTTAGGCTGGAGGAACATAGAGAGTAGTCCCCTTTTTGTTTTGTTTTTTTGTTGATGTCGGCTACCTCCCAAAATTGGGGGAAGTGCCTTGGTATATGGATGGATATATATATATATATATATATATATATATATATATATATATATATATATATATATATATATATATATATATATATATACATGTATATATATATATATATATAATTTCTTCATAATTATTTTTAAATATGTATACCTTTATATAATTTCAGAGCTTATGAAGTATTAATTATACATTATTCATACACTTTTAATATGTATATTTTCTGGTCTCAGGCATGACTTTCCAATATGTATGTTTTTATTATAAATATGCTTGTTCTTAATTTTGCTTACTTACAATTCTATATATATATATATATATATATATATATATATATATATATATATATATATATATATATATATAACATATAACTAAATTCAGTTATTTTAATATATGTTGTACAACACAACAGCAATATTGGAAAGCAAGTTGAAATTTGTTGTAGAACGATTTGATTTACCTAATTTTTTCATTCATCTAGATTCACTAAGTATTGAGTAATATGAATTGCTTTGTTATAGTTTTGACATCGTCAAATTTACGTTCACTGTGATCGTGTTGACCACTTTGAGTCATCAACATTTGTCAAAACATAATGATGTTTTATCCATTGTACCAAACAGGTTATGAAAATAAACTTACTGAAATGAAACAATGTATCAACCATTGTTTGTATAAAGTATACAATTAGTTGGTGAGAATAAAATTTATCATGAACCATTGTTGTTTCTAACGGGGAGTTCACTAGGTCTATGTGCCGCGTTTGACGATACGCAATCTTATTTCATAAAACTACTATTTCTTATATAAAGACTACCTTTCACATATAAATTTCACCCTATTATGATCAATTTTAGATATACACTAATCATACATTGATTCCCAAGACACATTAGAGTGTTTCTGACTCTTGTCATTGACATTGACTTAAAACAGTACATGATGGCAAATATATCAAATTTGTTGTGGAATATTACGTCGCCCGCAGTGAAACAATGGAAAATATTTTGACGTAATATTACGTTGCCCGCAGCGAATCAGGTATTTTATGATTGTTATTGTGTAAAAATTGGAATTGGTCACCTAAAAATCTTCCAAAAATATGATTTTGTTTTTTATACAATATGCTGTCAGATGCCAGGAAATCGCATCTGAGGGTGTTTCATCATAAAATTTTTCTGGGGGAGACCCCCAGACCCCCCCCCCCCCCTATACCTTCGCGCCTGCGGCTCCGCCTTCAGTGTTATTTCGAACTTTAGCCCCCCCAAACAGGAAAACGCTCCTACGCCCCTGTTTAATCACCATTTAGTTATATATATATATATATATATATATATATATATATATATATATATATATATATATATATATATATATATATATATATATATGAGATATAGAGAAATTTAAAATGTGAAAAGAATTGTATGTACATTTAAACAATATGTCTTATGCAAATGTTAGTTAATTCTGGAATGAAAGGGACAATGAATTTTCGTGAACTTCATCATATTTGAAGCAATTGTAATACCTGGTAAGAGAGAGATTGTGGTTGTCTATAGTTCGACGTTTGTTTTTTTTTTTTAGCCTGAATCCAGGAAGGATGTTGCCATCAAAGAATCAAAAGACTTGTGAAATATGCAGATATTCATTAAATCTGTCGCCGAAATCAAAAGTTCTCGTCCCCGGGTGTGGACGTGTGTTTCAATGCTCTGTATCGAATCTGGCTTTAAACGGAATTATTGTGTATCTCGTTGTTTATACTATGAAAAATATCTTTGTGGGTGTTTGCTAGTATTGATATTAGTGAAATATAGTGCTAAAAATCAGTGGTTTCCTTGTATGTGAGGTCCGTAGTGAAAGGCCTGACCCAGCATTTTTGTGTTGGGGCGGGGTTACTTGAAAAGTCATTGAAAAACGACTTAATATGCCCTTCTCTAGAAAACGAAAAGTAAAACTTAATCCCGTGAATGATTTTGATCTATTTGTGACTGAAATCGACATGGTACTCAAAGGAAAAGAGGAAAATATAATGGCAGCAGCTTATGAAGAATGTGATGACTTAGGCAATCATGGCATGTGTGGGCACTGTGAGTCCTATGTCGCTGATGGGATACAATGCGATGAATGCCGAAGATGGTACCATGATGAAGAAGCTTGCTCTAATTTAAAAAGCAGGAGCATCATTTATAAATGTCCAAGATGTGTCGAGACTGCAAATCCCAATGGTTCATGGGCCAGGCAATCAAGGGATGACATGATGAGACTAAGCATCAACATAGAAGAGATGAAGGTAAATGTACAACAACAGATGTCTGGTTTTATGGATATGATAACTGCTCAATACACTGATATGCGTCAAGAAATTGTTGAGCTGAAAGAGAAACTTATGGAATACGAACAAGAGAATGTGACCATGACTACATATGCAAGTAAGTTGAAATCAAGAAACACTTTGGTTATAAAATCTACGGAGGAAAATAAGAAGGCTTCAGATATCAAGAAAACTATCATGAAGAAGATAACCACGAATGTCGAACAGGTCAAAACCTCTAAACAAGGCCACTTGGTAGTTAATTTTGAGGATAAAACTGGGTTAGAAAAGGCTAAAAATTACTTAGAAGAGGTCAAGAATGACATTAAGGTAGAAGTAGATAAAAAGGATCTACTTAAACCGAAGATCAAGGTCTGCAATATTGATGAAAATGAAGATGATATAATTGCCAGTATAATGGAGAAGAATGAATGGTTGAATGATATATGTGAACATGAAGAAGACTTTAAATTGATCAGGAAGTTTAAATCAAGACAAAGCGGTAAATTACACGTCATTATAAAGTGTAGTCCAACTATCAGGAAAGTCTTCCGTAAAAGGGATGATAGAGTATATACCACGCTTGGAGGATGCTGCAAAATCTATGATTCCCACAATGTATTTCAGTGTTATAAATGCCAGGAATTTGGTCATACTCCCGAAAATTGTAGCAAGACTCAGGTATGTGCCAAGTGTAGCCAGGATCATCGAACCACGGATTGTACTGTAAATACGGTAAAGTGTCATAACTGCACAGTGAGGAATTACAATGATACGAATCATAATACATATGACGATAACTGTAAAGTATACAAGGAGGAGCTTACCAGGATAAAAAATAGAACCGATCATGGAGTCTAGCCCATTGGTTAAGTGTGGTCTGATAAATATTCAATCGGTGGGGAATAAAACCATAAAGATTAGAAATCTTATTAACGAAATGGAATTAGATTTATGCTTATTAACGGAAACTTGGTTGCAGGGAAATACTAGTGATAACTCAAAGATTCAGATGACGCCGTGTACTCACGATTTCTACCACGTACCAAGAAAGGACAAAACTGGAGGAGGAGTGGGTGTCCTTGTGTCGAAAACCTTCTTTAGGGTTTCTATCATGAATGAAATAGTATTTGAAACGTTTGAATATATCTGTTTAAAACTGACAAGAAACAATAAGGTATTGAATATAATATCATTATATAGACCACCAGGGAGTAATATGACGAAATTCATTGAAGAATTTAGTATTCTTGTGGGTGTGGTGGACGATATTAAAAATACATTAATTGGTGGAGACTTCAACTGTTGGGTAGATGATGAAAATGATAATAAGGCTAAAGAACTCAAGGAAGTATTTGAGATGTTTAATTTAATAAACAGTGTTTTGGTATCAACGTCAGTAGGTGGTCATACACTCGACTTGGTCATATGTGGAAAAGACTCAGACCTAATAAAAAACCTTGAAGTGGAACCAGACTTTGAGATCTCAAAAACACATAAACTCATCACCTTTAATGTTAATATAAATTGCACCAGAGTATTGAAAAAATGGATCACATATAGGGAACGGGAAAATTTTGATGCTGAGAATTTTATTGAAGCTAGTGTAGCGCAAATGTCTTGTGTGAACACACAATGTGAACATATGGTAGACATAGAATGTGTTGGGTGCTATACCAAGAAATACAACGACAATTTTGGAAAAATGTACGATACCATGTGTCCCATAAAGAACAAACAAATAGTGGTACGCGAAAATGTTAGATGGTATAATAGTGAGCTATTAAAGGCAAAAAGACACAGACGTAAGATGGAAGGTAGATGGAAAAGAGCCAAATCCTTACAAGCCAGAAATCTATATAATAAGGCCAGAAATGACTATAACATCCTGTTAGAAAAAATAAAAAGAAAATTCTACAACGGCGAATGTAAAAAAACCAATAACATGAAGGACTTTCACAAAAATCTTGATGATTTGATGGGATTAAAGAAAAAATATGTCTTGCCTGACAATGTTTGTGCAGAGAGTTTTGCTATATTCTTTAATGAAAAAATTGATAAAATCTATAGAGGTTTCCCCCAAAATCACTTGGAAGGACAGTCAGCTATGCCAGTGAAGGAGGGAAAGAAGTTAATAAAATTTAAGGAAATAAATATGTGCGACTTGTTAAAGGTTATGAGAGAGATGAAGAATACATATTTTGGAAACGACCCTTTCCCAAACAGTTCAATAAGTGAAGCTCCAAACAAGCAAGTTGTATATGATATTTACCTGAACATAATTAACCTAAGTATATCACAATCCTGTTTTCCTAGCTGTGAAAAAACTGCGTTGATCAAACCAATTTACAAAGGGAAAGGTGATGTAAACGAGCTAAATTCATATAGGCCCATTTCAAATTTATCCTACATGTCAAAGCTTATTGAAAAAGTCATAAGTGAGCAATTATGGGCGCATATTGACGAGTTAGAGGTATTCCCGGAAAATCAATCGGCCTTCAGAGCTAATCATTCTACAGAAACTACTTTGTGCTCAATAATGAATGATATGATAGGTCTTCTTGATGGGGGAAAGTGTGGAATTTTGATTATGTTAGATCTTAGTGCTGCTTTTGACACTGTTGTGCACGAGTACTTACTTGACGACTTAAAGTCTCTTGGAGTGACTGAGGAAGCACTGAAATTTTTGCAAAGTTACTTAGTGAACAGGAAGACTATTGTAGAAGTTTCTGGAAACCGATCCAATGAGAGAATTCTTATGAAGGGTGTACCACAGGGTAGTGTTCTGGGCCCTATCTTGTTTAACATATATACTATCGAGCTATCACACATCTTGAAAAAACAAAAAGTGGGTTTTAAACTATATGCAGATGATACTCAGTTTTACCTCTCAATTTCAACAACACAAGATACAGAGAAGAAAATTGATGAGATAATGACTGAAATAAAAACATGGATGCAGAGGAAAAAGCTAAAAGGGTTAAATGATGATAAAACAGAATGTATGTTCTTTGGCACAAAGGTGGCTTTGAAGAATTACCAGTTAATTCAAAGTATAAAAATTGGTGATGCTGATGTTGGGATTATGCCTGTTGTGAAAAATTTGGGTGTACTGATAGACTGTAATTTGTCAATGAGGGACCAAATTGTGAACACAGTGAAAGTGTGTAACTATCACCTGAGAAACATAGCATTTATTAGAAAATATTTAACAGAGGGCAGTACAAAAATTTTAGTGATGAGTCATGTAATATCAAGGCTTGATTATTGCAATTCTATATACTACAAATTGCCCAATACACTACTAAGAAAGCTTCAAAATGTGCAAAACCGGGCGGCTAGACTGATAAAAGGCATTAAACTAAGGGAGAGAATAACTCCTGCATTGATCGATCTACATTGGTTACCTGTTAAGGCTAGAATTGAATTTAAAATTTGCTTGTTGACTCACAAAGCACTTACAAGTGATAAGCCTAAATATCTTCGTGATTGCTTGGTCCCCTACCCTGAAGCTACCAGCGCCTCTGTAAGAGTTAGACATGCTGATGACCCACATAGACTATTCGAAATTAGTGTGAATCATGCAATAGGAGGAAGAACGTTCAGTTATGCTGCACCGAGACTCTTTAACGACCTTCCACTCGATGTCAAGAATAGCAATAATGTGGCAGCTTTCAAGAAAAACCTGAAGACTTATCTTTTTAGAAAGTGTTATAATAGTGACCTGAAAACTATTAAGCCTGAATTCAAATGCTAGCGAAATAACTGATAACGATACAGAGCAAAATATTAACTGGAAAGAAATTATTTTTTCCCACACCAAGGCCCGCCTGAACAGACCTTTAGTGTTTGGTGGAGGGCGAGAAATAAACCCCTAAAAGCAAAAGCAAAAGCAAAAGCAAGCCGTACAAACGAGACTGGCAACATTAATTTCAAACTTAACTTATTTTCCCTTCTCTGTTTACTAAAATCGTGAATCCAGACTCTTGTGTATTTTATAGTTCAGATTAAAATAAAGATTTTCAATCGGAAGTAATTTCCTACTCTCAAACACCATCGTCATGTTTACGAGGAAGGCTATCTTCGAAAGCTGGGAGTGAGGAGGCAAGAGAGGTGTGGCGGTTCCGGTATGGCCACCCAACATTTTGTTGCTGGCTTGCCGCCCGAGTCATGCCGCTAACCTCGCCGCTCATTGCGCTTGGTCTGGCTGAGCCCTTAGTGATATAAGTTAAGGTGGGACCCAAACATGACAAAGTCTTATTCTAACAATGATATCAAATAGGTAAGCATTAGTTGCCTCTTACATAGGCAGCACAGCTTACACACTTTAATTTCTAACTTCCATAGCCTGTCTCAAATATCGAACAATTTCTTTGGTTGGCGATTCCAATTTCCTTAATACTAAGCTACTGCTACTAAATTTTCTTGATTCTTTACAGCTAAAGTTATGTTCTGTTGTATCATCGGCCTCTCTATATAGCCCACAAAGCCCATTATTTTATTCCTGTTTATATAGATTTTTTAAGCCTATCATATTCAATTTTGTGTCCATTAGCCTACTATTGCTGCTTCTTTAATGTTAAGTTCACCAATGCAATCTCTTCGCCTCAACTTCGACATTTCTGCCTTCTTTCCTTCTACTTTCCTTTTAATTTCATTTATCACTTTAAACTTTATCCCTTTCTTGAGTGCTTGCTTTCTATACTTTATTACTTCTTCAATTTCAATATCACACTTTTTTTTTTTTGCATATTGTATATCAACGATTTTTCCCCCAGCATCCCCCATGTGTTTCTCTTATTTGGTCTTCCACTATTTCCTGTAGAAAATAACGTGATTTAACCGGTTTTCACCTTCATTTCTTCCACACCAACAACAACCAGTTCGGCTACTTGAAGTTAGTCGAACTGGTTGTTCTGCTTTTTTGCGGTTGAATCGTTTTATCATCTAATGTTGTGATGTTTAGAAACAGCATCACCTTTTTATACTGTAGGCCTACACTATTCTCAAGTAACCACATTACTGTTTCCGCTATCAACGTATGTTCAAACATTCTTATCATAATCTTGTACTGTATACCCTCTGGACTCTAGAGTATAGATCTTTCATTTCTTTTTTTTCCTTTCTTACACCTCATGTATCAATATCAATATTTGCAGCAAATATCATGGTGACCACTACTGTTTCATATAATTTCATTCTTACCAGTAATGCAAAACTCCTACTCTGTTACTGTCTCCATACTTTCTAACTTCTTTGGACCACATATTCTATTTTTGCTTCCCTTTTTCTTATGTTAAGACAGTGGTCTCCATTTTCTCAGTAGGCCTATCCTTCTCCTAA
Source organism: Palaemon carinicauda (assembly GCF_036898095.1). Classification (NCBI taxonomy): domain Eukaryota; kingdom Metazoa; phylum Arthropoda; class Malacostraca; order Decapoda; family Palaemonidae; genus Palaemon; species Palaemon carinicauda. Next base: position 91,826,400 of record NC_090729.1, read on the forward strand.
GTATCTATATTCCCTAACTTTTTCAAACAAGCTCCCACTAGACACCCGAAAACTGGAGATATTAAGGCTTTCAAGAAGCAATTGCTGACGACTCTTCTGAGTGCTCCGTGATACTCTAAAGACTTGGAATATATCCGACACGAAAATCTTGTAGGGCACAGTGTTTCCATCTGTGATATGATCAGGGAAACTTCAAACTTGAAGTGAATGAACATATATCACAAGCACACGTGATTTTAATCAATGTAAATATCACCCACGAAAGGGATTTAATACCGAATTCTATCTTGGGAATATATATCCACTTGGAATTCATTTTATGGTAACAGCTTCTGGCCGGGTGGAGATTCGAACCCCAACCTGTGGGCCGGAAACCATGCCAGCACGACTCTACCAACTGAGCTTATATTCTTTATTTATTACATCTTATATGGGTTATTTATTTCATTATTTCCTTTCCTCACTGGGTTATTTTTCAGTGTTGGAGCCTTTGGGCTTACAGAATCCTGCTTTTTAAAACTAGGATTGTAACTTAGCTAATAATAATTGTGGCGAAATTTCACCGGTTTATACAAAATAGCCCGATGTACTGGGCAGATCACAATGTCTTAGGGACAAACTTCACAAAACCATCGGGGGAGTAAATAGAAAATGGCTATAATTTAAACAAGTTTTATTATAAAAATATTAATCTAATACGAAAGAAACATGAAAAATTAACCTTTACCTGACATACGAGAACATGTGACCGAAAAAAAAAACTATGTCCACTTCGGACTCAAGATATCAACAAAATTAATTGAACATTTATAAAGCTATCTCGATAAAACCCTTATCGAGACCCTTAGATGTGCTTTACACAATATCACTGATCCCCTGGCACAAGGATCGACAAAATATTAACAGATAAAAACTTTACAACAACTCTATCAAGACCTACACGGAAACCGACCTGGGTACAATAGGCGTGGGGAGAGAGAACAATTAGATAGGACTTACTATGATTGGGGACGTCGGATCAAAGAGCGCGAGCAAGCCTTGCAACTTCCGACGTCACCTTTTTGGCGCGATTTGTCCTGAACCTAAATTTCTAGATTGGATTTTTTTATCATGTTACAATAGAATGACGTTATTTTTCCTAATCTTAAATTACTAGTAATTGATTTCATTAGTCTCAGCGCCTTCCTACCAGGCGGTTTCTCTTTTTGGTTCTAAACATTCACGTCTTGAACTACATTCATTCGCCCGCGAGTTTTCTCCTCTCCCTCCAATTTGACGTAGTCGTAGGCGGAGTCAAATGGCGGGAATTTTGATTGATCAGGTCGAAATTCCCGACATCCTCCACGCCCCAAAATAAGGAGTGATGAAACGTCGGTCAATGGGATGGAGCTAGACTCGGGGTGAGGGGAGTGACTTACTCCGAGACTCTGTTAGGCTCGCTGCGTAGCGCTCCGCAACGACTCGAACAGAGTACGCACAATATACAACAGCAATGTTACCCCGGGGGTAATAAACACAATCTATAATAGACATAGTCATACAACAGTTCAAATTAGGCAATGGGCCTAGCAATTCTAATGCACTCGTGTATAATACATATAAGGAACAGCAGAAATCAGTGATAATGTACACACACATTTTACAGAATTCAAATGGCAGGCAATTAGGCAATGGGCCTAAAACAAACAGAAAATGGCAATGGAAATGCACACAATTCAAATGCAAAGGCAATTAGGCAATGGGCCTAAATCAAACAGAAAATGGCAATGGAAATGCACACAGTTCAAATGCAAAGGCAATTAGGCTATGGGCCTAAATCAAACAGAAAATGGCAATGGAAATGCACACAATTCAAATGCAAAGGCAATTAGGCAATGGGCCTAAAATAATCAGAAATGGCAGAAATGCATACATAACAATTCAAGTGCAAAGGCAATGGGCCTAAGACAATTCAGAAAATGGCAGAAATGCATACATAACAATTCAAGTTCAAAGGCAATTAGGCAATGGGCCTAAGACAATTCAGAAAATGGCAGAAATGCATACATAACAATTCAAGTTCAAAGGCAATTAGGCAATGGGCCTAAGACAATTCAGAAAATGGCAGAAATGCATACATAACAATTCGAGTGCAAAAGCAATTAGGCAATGGGCCTAAGACAATCAGAAAATGGCAGAAATGCATACATGACAATTCAAATTCAGTCTGTCTCAACTCACAATAATCGAGACTTCTATAACGCTGCTACATGCAGGCTGTTACTTAATGGAGTACAAGAGGGAGGGGTTGGTTCTGTGCAACGCTCGGTCTGTACGCACGAGAGACCATCCCGTCCCCGTTCTCCACCCTCTACGCACTTCCAACCTCCGCAGATTCACGCACACCTCACAAACTCCACCCTCCCTACCTTCCAGATAGGACACGCCCCCTTTTCACTCACTGTTTACAGCTACTTTTTATATATCGTCACTTTTCAGCAGACAGTCCATTAGTTCTCGCTGTTTCGCGGCAGCCCTTCTCAATGGGCGTGCAGAACGTCTTTGTGCGTTCGTCTGCTCTGATTCAGTTTCATTTTCATTTTCACTTCTTTCACTAACTGCATAGTTCTCACCTTTCTCGTCGTTGTCGTCCGTTCCTGTGGCTGGTTGTTGAGTTGTCGTAGCTGTTGCCATACCCTGGTCGTTCCCAGACGTCTCCGCTATCCCTGGCATTCTGGCTGTCGAACTGTACGCGCCCTCTTCTCCGTCGTCTCCTTCATGGTCATCCTCAGAGGGGGCTATTTCTAGGGGAACCAGGTGGCTGACAGCTCGCAGCGATTCGACACCCTCAAACAACACTTTCGCCGAACGTACGACTCCGTCGTCGTCAGGATACGTCTCCACGACACGTCCCAGAGGCCAAGTCGCTCTTTTCTTATTCTCCTGCTTAACTAGCACGATGTCTCCGGGGTGCAGCTTGGAGGGTTCCCCGGGCCGACAGTCGTGCCGGGCTCTCAAGGCACTCAAGTATTCCTTTCTCCAGCGTTCCCTAAAAGCTTTGAGTGAATCTGTCAATCTTACGTAACGATCACGTAGCTTCCGAGAGGTGAAGGTTGCGTTGAGATGGTCGTCCGGTAAGATTGGTGCCATGAGGTGGACTTGGTGTCCTCTTATCAAATGGGAGGGGGTGAGGACTTCATCCTCGCGCTCGTCACCGCTGTACATAAGCGGTCGATTATTCACCACTGCTTCTGCTTCTTTCACGAGGGTTAGCACGTGGGCGTCCGGCAGGTACTTCTTTCTGAGGGCTATCTGGAGGGTCCGTTTCGTTACTCCTATCAAACGCTCGAAGAACCCACCTTTCCAAGGTGCACGGGGCGTCTGAAACCGCCACTTTATGCCAGTTTTCCTCAGGAACTGCTGGACTTCATCCTCTTCATAAAGTCCCTGCAGGAGGTGGCTGGCAGCCTTGAAGGTTTGATGGTTATCGGACATGATGAGCTGTGGGGCACCGTGGGTGGCACTAAACCGTCTAAGTGCCAACACGAATTCTTCTGCTTCCAAAGAGGGACAGAAGTCAAGGTACACGGCTCTGCTAGCCATGCAGGTTATGATTAATATATATCCTGGCCGTGTCTCAGTGTTAATTGCTGCTGTGTGGTCCACTCCGACCGCCGTGAAGGGTTTTGTGAGGGTGATCCTTTCCTTTGGCAGGGGGGGTGGTGGTGGCTGTCTCGTTAGAGGCTGGAAGGCTAGCTTGCATTCAGGGCATTGCCGCACGGTTCGCTTCGCAATGGAACGCAGACCCGCCACCCAACATTTCTGTCGAAAGATACCTATTAGAGTATTCACCCAACAATGCAAATGTAACCGATGTAAATAATTTAAATACATCCTAACTAAATGCCCTTTGGCTGGCAAGAGAATTAAATGATCAGTTTCTCCTACATGGGACACTCGTCCCCTGGTGCAGATGAGATTATCTACTAAAACTAAATTCAATTGTCTAACAAAATTAGCAACTTCACGAGGGGGTCTGACTCCGCCCTCTAAGTAGGCATAAACAGTAGGCAAATAATGTTTTTGCTCTAATTGTACAACAATACTGAACGGATGCCGTTCTATCTTAGCAAACTTTAAAACTAGTCTGGCTACTCTTAACAAGAATTGGAACCCTACTTCCCTTTTCAGGATGTCCCAAATCTCGCCTGGGGGGGTAGGACACATCTCCTCCCTCAACTCCTGCACTGTCGCTACTACGTGAGTTTGATGTAGTAGATCTTCCTCCTCGTAAGGAACAGGCTTTCCCGTGGTCCTGAGGAATTCTGGACCGTTCCTCCACAGGGAGTTAGCTTGCAATTGTTGAGCCGTTGCACCTCGGGATAGGATATCGGCAGGGTTCTGATGACTAGGGACATGGTTCAGACTGAAACTATAAACCTGCTGAATAAAAATAATTTCCGCCACTCTGTTAGAAACAAACACATTTTTATTAGACCTGGCATCGGGAGATGCTACCCATGCCAACGTTACCTTACTGTCGGTCCACATTACTATTTCCCGTGGCTCGATCAGTTCCTTGAGCGTTCTTGCTAGTCTGCTGCCTAACAACAAGGCCAGTAACTCTAGCTTAGGGATCGTCAGCTTGCTCATCCCTTTCGGAGTGATCCGGGTCTTACTCGTTACCAGACTTACCCGATTGCATTCGTCCCTAGTATATGCCACTGCTCCATATGCCTTACTGCTGGCATCGGTGAACACATGAAGGTGTAAGCCTCTTCTTCCTATTGATCTTTGAAAGGTGATGTCGCTCACCGCTTTCAAATCATTCAACAATTCACTTGCCTCTTTAGCCCTTTCTTTTCCTAACACTTCATCCCAACATACATTATCCTCCCATAGTTGTTGAAGGAAAAGCTTTCCCCTTACAAATAATGGGCTTATCAAACCTATCGGATCATAAATGGAGACTAATAGGGAAAGTACCCTACGCTTCGTAGGGACCCATCCCTCCCCCAACTCACAGATCCTTTTACTTTCTTTCACACACAATCTGTCCACGTCCCGGGCCCATCGCAGCCCGAGCACGTTCACACTCACAGGCTCACTCCACTGTTTCTCGCTATCGAAGGCCAAGTGATTGCTGGCCCACCCTTCTAAGGGCATACCCGCCCCTTTTAAGATGTTATGAACAGACTCATGCTCTTGCCTCATATGTTCTATATCTTCAAACGTGGCCAGATAATTATCGACATAAAAGGATTTTACTAAATCTGGGCGCCCTTCCTCTTTAAAATGACAATTTAATATTTGTTGTAGAAAAATGGACTAGCTGTGATGCCGAACACCACGACTCTAAAGGCGAAGGTAAGCGCTCGACCAGCTGCCTTGCGCCACAGAAATCGTGTGTATTTGGCATCACGAGGATCTAACAAAACACGATGGAATGCTTTACTTATGTCGGCTAACATGGCATATCGATTCAACCTAAACCTTATAATTAAACTATATGCTACCTCTACCAAATTGGGCCCAGGTAAGAGACATTCATTCAATGACTTGCAACCTTGTGACTTTGCCGAGGCATTGAACACGATTCTAAGGGGGGTGGTACGGCTGTCTTTCTTAACACCAAAGTGTGGCATGTAATAACCTTCCACTACGGGATTTTTCACCTCTGATATAAAACCTGCTTCGATATATTTATCTATCACTCCCTGATATTGTTCAAAATATTTCCTATCCTTTCTGAATTTGGTCTGCAACGACTCTAACTGCGCCACAGCGTTACGATAATTTGTTTCTGGCCTAGCATCCGACCCGAATGGTAGGCTAACCTGATATCCCTCAGGTTTTCTTACAACGCTTTGCGATACCTTTCGCACGGCCTCGGCCTCGCGAACAGTGTATTGCTCAGATGGGGCGATGCCAACACGGTCTAATCGCCACCACTCATCTACATCATACAGATATGGCTCGTCCGTGATTCTGCACGCTCTCAACGTTCTTACTTGTTCGACCTTTTCCCCTTGGAACAGCCACTGTGGCACCTTCCCGTACGGGGACATACCATTATGCGTTAAGAAAAGATTTATCCCATCTACTTTTTCAACACCTATGATGAAATAGCTAAAATAATCAGCCCCAACTAAAATGTGAACGTTCTTCATGGTATCTGATTGGTTTGCTGGATCGGCTAACGTGACTCCCTTGGTCAACAGATGCTGTCTGACCTTTACATAACCCACGTTATGTATCGGGACGTCCACGTGTTCGTGTGCCACCAACTTCATATGCACGATTCTTTTCCCCATTTCAACCCTGCAACTTACTACATCGTATTGTCCGCTTATTTCCTCGGAACCAAACGGAGCTATATTCAAGGATACTCTTCCTACCACCGGTAGGCCTAATTGACGGGCAATTTTTGCAGAGATGAAGCTCCTCTGGCTTCCTGAGTCGAGAAATAGGCGGACTCGCTTACTACCTTGCTTTTGTTGAATACCTGCCATGGCTGTTGGCAAGATAGTGCATGGGAGGTCCACATCAGACCTCTGCGCGATCTTTGCGCTCGTGCATGGTTTAGATTCTACTTTAACTTTGGATGGACGGGGGGCAGTTTGGTTCTGCGCAGGCGTCGCATTTACTACGGGGCGGGACGTTGTTGATTGACTATTACTACTATGACTAGGGATTGATTGCGGTCTACCCGCATCGCAAATTGCAGTGTGGTGCTTAGCATTACAGTTTCTACAGGAATTTGAAACGGGACATTTATCGCTACGATGGCCTGATTTCGTGCAATTAAAACAAAGACCCCTTTTTAGCAAAATGCGACGTCTAGCAGCTACGTCAATCACTTGGCGACATCCGTGAGGCGGATGCCGTTCGCTACAAAATGGGCAGGAATTATGGTGGATGGGATGGGTTTTCGGTCTTACACTACTGTCTGGTCTTTTGTCACTCTCAAGACTGTCGCCTCTCTGCAACGCATCGTCTTCTAACATTCTTACAATAAAATCTATTGCCTCAAAAAACTCGTCCAACGTATAGTCGCATTTCCTCAAATGCTCTACCACTTTGCGGTATAGTTTTCCCTCCGAAAGTTTTTGATTAATGAGGCTCATGACCATGCCCTGGCCTAAGTCATTGGTACTAAGTCTTTTGATTTGTTCAATAATGATGGTCAACTCAAAACGGAACCTTTTGAGTTCTACTGGGTTTAGTGACGGCACAAAGATGTTGGCTAATTTACGGTGCAGAATCACGAGTGTCTGGTGCACGTTGCCATACTGCTTATCTATTAGGTCTAATGCTACACTATAGTTCGCGGCGGTTACACTTAGAGATTTGATGATCCTAAGCGGCTCTTTGCCCAACGTCCCCAATAAATATGTGAATTTAGACACTTCGTCTAAATCAGCTCTTCGATCCACGTGGATCGTGAATAGTTCACGGTACGATGCGTACTCTTGCACTTCCCCTTCAAACGTGGGGAGAGGCAGCGGCTTCAACCTGGGGAGGGCAACATTCCCCGTTGAAGGGCCTTTCACTTTATCTATTCTATTATACAATAGAGTGGAAGCACGTGTCGCTTCACCTAACATATGCCTAATTCGGGCTTCGAAACTAGTTTCTAGCTTAACGCGCTGGCTCTTGTATAGCTCTTTAAGCTGTCGGACCTCTGCCTGCAACTCCGTTACCAAATTCTGGTAAACGGACTCGGAGTAGGTCTCTATCAGCGCCCTATGCGTTTCGCTTAGTAAATCCTCCAGTAGGCCCATCGACGCCTCGATATGAACGATCGTGGACACAGCCATCTTAATTAACTTTACTTTACGTTTGGGGGGGTTGGGCAAGGCAAGGAAAGAAAGATAATTTTACGTTAAGAAGGGACTCAAACTGACCCACGTGGGCGATCGCACATCGGGACGTAGACGAACCTTTGATTGTTCCTTCTCTCCCACCCTTAAAAGCACATATTCTAATTAGTCCCGTCCGGCTCTGGGAAGCACTTGTGATCCAGTTCGAAGGACCAAATGTGGCGAAATTTCACCGGTTTATACAAAATAGCCCGATGTACTGGGCAGATCACAATGTCTTAGGGACAAACTTCACAAAACCATCGGGGGAGTAAATAGAAAATGGCTATAATTTAAACAAGTTTTATTATAAAAATATTAATCTAATACGAAAGAAACATGAAAAATTAACCTTTACCTGACATACGAGAACATGTGACCGAAAAAAAACTATGTCCACTTCGAACTCAAGATATCAACAAAATTAATTGAACATTTATAAAGCTATCTCAATAAAACCCTTATCGAGACCCTTAGATGTGCTTTACACAATATCACTGATCCCCTGGCACAAGGATCGACAAAATATTAACAGATAAAAACTTTACAACAACTCTATCAAGACCTACACGGAAACCGACCTGGGTACAATAGGCGTGGGGAGAGAGAACAATTAGATAGGACTTACTATGATTGGGGACGTCGGATCAAAGAGCGCGAGCAAGCCTTGCAACTTCCGACGTCACCTTTTTGGCGCGATTTGTCCTGAACCTAAATTTCTAGATTGGATTTTTTTATCATGTTACAATAGAATGACGTTATTTTTCCTAATCTTAAATTACTAGTAATTGATTTCATTAGTCTCAGCGCCTTCCTACCAGGCGGTTTCTCTTTTTGGTTCTAAACATTCACGTCTTGAACTACATTCATTCGCCCGCGAGTTTTCTCCTCTCCCTCCAATTTGACGTAGTCGTAGGCGGAGTCAAATGGCGGGAATTTTGATTGATCAGGTCGAAATTCCCGACAATAATAATGATAATGATAATAATAATAATAATAATAATAATAATAATAATAATGATAATAATAATAATAATAATAATAATAATAATAATAATAATAATAACCCTTTCAGTGCCTGTGGCCAGAGTTGCCAATTTAGCGATTTTGTCGCTAGATCTAGAGAATTTGAATGTCATCTAGCGACATTTATTGGCCACTAGCTACAAGGAGCAAATCTAGAGATTTCCTTTAAAATCTAGCGACAAATCTGGAGAATTCTGGTAATTTTGAACTACTTACGAAATTTTGCGTTATTTTTATTACTCAAAGAAAAATAAATAAATAAAATAGTGGAAAGCGCCTAAAATAAGACCTTCTATATTCCCAAAATAAACATGAATACAAGAGTACACAAGGGTGATGTCACCCCCCCCCCCTACCATAGACTTGCAAGTCCTGTAGCACGGTAGCGATCTCGTAGAGTGCATGTTCAATATTGCTTCTAAATATTTTCGTATGGATTCGTACCAATGCCCAGCCTACCTACTTAGTACTCAGTATCACGTAGTCACGACTCACGTTCGGAACTTGAGGATTAATAGTGTTTTTATAACAGCCGCTGTGTAAGATTATCTGTTACTTAGTGATATAATCAACTTATTCTTAGAAGTTTTTGATAAACAGAGGAGCTCTTGCATGACATGGCATACACAAATGCATAAATATTTCACACACACACACACACACACACACACACACACACATATATATATATATATATATATATATATATATATATATATATATATATATATATATATATATATATATATATATATTTGTGTCCAGATTGAATCTCAGCAACTATTAGAGTTACAGTGATAGTAATTATTGATTAATTATTAAAAATCTTATTTTTTGTTTATGAAAAAAATAGCATTACTTGTTTGAAATTTATTGTATCAAGTACTGAATTTCTTGAATAATTTATTTTACAAATTTATTTCCTCTTTATTAATAACGATTATTAATTTTCCTTCCATTATTCCTAAATAAGCAAAATTTATTTCCTCTTTTCATTACAACAAGTTCAAATAATTATACCACTGGTATGTTAAAATATCAATACAAAAATGTGACAATATCTGCTAATTCATTGCCTTTTTTACAGTATTCTATTTTAGCTACTTTCTTTAGAGAAATTCCATTTGACTTTAGCTACTTTCTAGCTACTTTTGCAAGCCTATCTAGCGACATTTGAAAATTTGAGTTGGCAACCCTGCCTGTGGCCAATTCAACAAAACTTCTAATGTAGCAAAATATTTTAAGATCACACAAATCTTAGCTTCTTGATATTTATTGGAAAGTTCTCATCAATACCTTTTCAGTGAATAACAACTTTTTCTAGTTTGACCGATTTTAAAAGAAGCTCCACTTTTTCCAAATTCAACAAAGGCATCAATGGCAGTGAAAATATTAAATTAAAGTAAAAATAAAATATCAGGAACGTTCAGACAGGAAACAAGAAGAAGCTCCGTTGTAAAGGCAATAACCGCATACGATTGCAGTCTATAGAGTGAATCGGTTTACAAGCTCTCGGGCCTTATACAGTTACGAACTTACGTTTTGGAAATTAGTTAGTACTTTAAAGGGTACAAATCACGTTCACGTATTCCATACTTAGTTCATGTGAAAGCAAACGTAGCTACATTTTTTTTAATTTCTGTACTACCAGTGCAATTAGGAGCTCCATTACTGGTGAAATCAACAGCTATGGTGAGTACTTCCGCACAAAATGCATGCGGTAAAGTTGTACTGGATTACAGATTCTCATTTCGAACAGAAAATATATGTTTTCCTGTAGGAAATGGTGTGATTTAACCGAATTTGACCTTCATTTCAACCGCAAACAAGCAGAACAACCAGTTCGACTAACTTCAAGTAGCCGAACTGGTTGTTGTTGGTGTGGATGAAATGAAGGTGAAAACCGGTTAAATCACGTTATTTTCTACAGGAAAACATATATTTTCTGTTAAAATGTTTAAATATGGCTCTTGTTCAAATTCCGTCCTCACTTCACTCATCAAGAACGTATGTACTGCGCACGCTGACATTGCTAACGTTAGAAATGCTACGCTAATATTAGCAATGCATAAATAATATGTTTTTATTAATTTACATTATTTTTTCAGGAAATTTATTAAATAAAATTTTTATTTCAAAGCATTTTTCAATATACCCTTTACACAATATATAAAAAAGGATACAGAACCTAACAAACCCACCTAACCTAATCTAGTAGTTCCCAGGTAACAACCCCTAGCCGGGGGAAAGCCCCCGGACCCCCCCTTCGGTATTATTGTACTGTATTACAGGGCAATGTAACCTGGGGAAAAAACTATTTTTTTCTATAGAAAAAATTCCTCTCTCCGAAAAAGACTTGTTCCCGTCGCAAATGAATAGTTTCAGAAACTTATACATATCTATATCCAACGATAATGAGGAACCCCCAGTGGGAACTCGGGGTTTTGGGTGGGGAAAAGAAAAGAAATTAATGACTTACTTTTATGACCCGGACGACGAAACTTGTGGATCACCGTGGTGTTGAGACTGTGACTTCTTAACTTCAATGAACGGCACTTGGGACACTGTAAACGTTGGGGTATTACATTATGTGATTTATGGAAATTATCAACATTGGATGACGTATCAAAAAATTCCCCATTAAATTTAGCAAATGCTTTTAAGTATGGATTACTGCAGCCTTTACAAGTTTCTATAACTTCCATTGTAAAATACGAAAAAAACCTCACTTGAAATAATAAAGACCTGACTACGATAAAGGTTTCCATTGAAAAGGACTTGTTGGAAGGGGTATGGAGAGACCACTTGAAGAGATAAGGGAAAGGGGTTGGAAAATATATTTGCACGGGGGGGGGGGGGGGGGGGGGACTGTGCAAACTTTCCATACGTATGGGTTTGTGATTGGTTAACGTAAAAACAATGGAGTCTAGACAGTAAACATGAATGGACTAGAATGGGAAACTTGTCCAGAGCAAGTATTTATGTGAAATCGGGTTGTGACAAGGTAATAACAAAATGTATAAAAGTAATATAGCAAGATAAAATGGAGTGTATGATAAATAATATTTAATGGAAATATAAAATGAGGTGATTTTATAAGATATCGGATAATAAAATGAGTAATTCTTGAGTCAAACGTAATATGTATACGAGGGTATTACATAAAAGGAATGGTATAGTTGTACTTGATCAAGTCAAATACTTGAATAAACCGGGTGAAGTCGAATAGTTGAAGTTGGCGGGTAGAGAAGAAGTAATCCTATTGGTGGGGGCGGAGTTTACGCAAAGGTGGGAGGAGTTTATGCGCAGAAGGTCGAAACCTGCTATGTACAAATGAACGAACAAGAGCAACTACAACCGACCCGTAGAATGTAAACAGATAGCCTAAATGAAAAACACTGCTAATGTTAGCATGTTACGCTAACATTGCTAATGTTATATTGAGCAGCTCAATATTACCATATTTTTTCATCGGTTTATTATACATCCAAGAAGGTAATGTATAAAAAAGAAAAGGCTTGTTTTACCATTATTTACCGTTTCCCCAGTATGTTTTCCCCACCCAAAACCCTGAGTTCCCCACTGGGGGTCCCCCATTATCGTTGGATATAGATATATATATATATATATATATATATATATATATATATATATCTGAAACTTAATTTTCAATATTAAACTTACCCGATAATCATGTAGCTGTCAACTCCGTTGCCCGACAGAATTCTATGGAGGGATACGCCAGCTATCACAATACTAGAAGGGGGTGTACTTACCAGCGCCACCTGTGGCCAGGTACTCAATCATTTGTTGTTGACACCTCCTCAATTATTCCTCTGTCGTGCTTCCGGCTAGACGTTCTGGGATACGCTCATGGTCTTCGAGTTTATTCATGGATATTTGGTGAAGTATTCTCTTAGATTAACGGCTGTCGCATACTGGAATCTTTTTTATATTAGCTAGTTAGCTTTTATATAAACTCTGATTAACGGTTAATGAATTTTTGCTTGTTTTTGGATCACCCTTTGACTTACTCTTTGAAACAAGATGTCTGACGTTTCGCAAGCTCCCTCCCATAGACGATGTAGGTCTTGCAATAGGCGTATTCCGAAGGTCTCGGTAGATCCTCACACCGCTTGTTCTGACTGTAGGGACAGGCCCTGTCTATTAGAAAATCGGTGTGAGGAGTGCGCCGGACTTTCGGAATTGGATTTTGTACGTCTTTTAAAATATTCATCCAAGTTAGAGAGAACTAGAGTTAGGAGAAGTTCTTCTCACTCTTCTATGTTTTCCTCACCTCATGATCCCCTACCTTTTCCTACCCCTGTAGTGGCTACCCCCGAACCTACTGTGTGCCCTCCGCCTGATATGTCAACTGTTTTGCGTGCTATTCAGGCTTTAGGAGATAAAGTAGAATCAGTGGTAAGTGACCATAAGTCTCTGATGGCCGAGGTTAAAGAACTGAAGGTCAAGAGTGCAGTGGGTGGAAATAGTGCCAGTGCTGTGACGAGTGCTAGTGTCTGTGCAGTGCCAAGTGCTAGTGGTGCCAGTGTGGTGCGTGAGGATTTTTCTGTGCGAGCCAGTCGTCCTCCCAGTCCGGGACCTCTTGCAAGCTCCCATGCCCAGGGGAGAAGCAATGTCGAAGGGCTTAAGGGTTCGACAGGCCTTGTTAGGCGCACAGAATTATCCTCGGTGGTTGCGGGCGTGTCTTCCTTAGACCGTCACTCCCACCTGCAGACGATTGAGCCCGTCTTCTCGTCCGCTGATCTTCATGCAGGGAAGAAACGTTGGTCTCAGGTCTCGAGACCGCTTAAACGTAGAGTTCAGTCAGCGAGTGCTCAGCCAGGTTGTAGTCATTGGCTCAGCTCCGACTCGCCTCTGTCATCGGTCGACTGTACTCCGCCCAAGAGGAGTAAGGTTCTGCCTATACAGACCCCGACTGTGACTTTACCTCAGTCTGTTATCGTTTCTGCCGACCCCAAGTGGACCCTGCTTCAGTCCATGCAAGTTCAGCTTTCGGACTTGATGCGTGAGTGTCGGGCTGAGAGTGTTGCACCGCCTGCACTCCCTCCACCTGTTCTCGCTGCACCTGTGCTCGCCCAGCCTGCACCTGCTCCGCCTGTGCTCGCCCAGCCTGCACCTGCTCCGCCTGGTCGCAGCACCATCTGCCAGGCGTACGATGTTGAACCACTTTCGGAGTTTGCTGTTCACAGTGTTGTTCAGCCTCAGCCTTCTTTAAGGCAACCCTTGCTTTGGGATCAGGAGAGTTACACTCTTCCTCCTCCTCCCCTTGCTGCTCCACCAGTGGTGCAACTCTCGGTTGGGGTACAACAACCTCTCCCCTCCGTGAGTCTGTCTGCTCAACCAGCGCTGCACCGAGTTCAACCCTCATCTAGGCAAGCTCATCTACACCATGCACTTGCGCCTCAGGAGCCTCAGCTTGCTAGAACTTTACCTTGTTCTGCGCAGCCTCAACCTTCTCATGCTCCACTCATCTCTCAGGAACAGGAACGGACTACTCCGCCTCCGTCCTCCGCTCAGCTGGTGCAATCCTTGGGTGCAACTCTTGCTAGGAGTCAACCTCCTTCACCCTTGCACCTGCCTTCTGCTCCGACTGTTGTTCAGCCTATGCAGTCTGAACCTCAGGTTTTCCCTCAAGTTGAGGAAACCTCTGTTGTTGTTCCTACCCGTTCTGACTCTGCGGTTCAGCATTCTGGTCCTTTTGCTTCGCTACCTTCTGCTGATGAAGTGTCGGATGATGAGGAGGCACATCTTGATCCCTCATCAGACGTGGAGGAGTCTAAGCTTTCTCCATTGTCTGTTGATTTTAGAAAGGTCTTGGCTCTACTCAGGGAGCTTTACCCTGACCACTTCGTCTCTGCTGTTCCCCGCTCTCCTCCATCTGAGTTTTCGCTAGGCGTACAACAAGCTAAGTCGAGCTATACTAAGCTTGTCCTAGCTAGATCCTCCAAGAGGGCCTTAAGGACCTTAGGGGAGTGGCTTCAGTCTAAACAACAACTGGGCAAGACTTCCTTCATGTTCCCTCCAACGAAGCTCGCATCGAAAGGTTGCGTTTGGTATGCCACAGGGGAAGCACCAGGCTTGGGAGTTCCTGCCTCTGCCCAGGCTGACTTCTCAAGTCTGGTGGACTCGCCTAGGAGGACTGCGATGAGACGCTCGAAGGTTTGTTGGACCTTCTCAGACCTGGATCATCTTCTGAAAGGGTTGTTCAGAGCTTTCGAAATGTTCAACTTTCTCGACTGGTGCCTGGGAGCCCTCAGCAAGAAAACATCTCCTGCGGACAAAGACTCTGCCATGCTAATTATGTCCTGCATGGATAAGGCTATCAGGGATGGATCGGGTGAGCTAGCGTCGTTATTTGTATCAGGGGTGTTGAAGAAAAGGGAACAACTGTGTACCTTCCTCTCAGCCAGCATTACACCGTGCCAGCGGTCACAGCTCCTTTTTGCTCCACTCTCAAAGTTCCTCTTTCCCGAGGAGCTAGTTAAGGACTTGTCGGCTGCCCTGATACAGAAGGACACGCACGATCTTGTAGCCTCATCGGCTCGTAAGTCTAAGGTTACCACCTCTGTCCCCAAGACTTATCGCTCTCCAGTGGCTGATACCCCGGCCACTAGGTTCATACCGCCCTTTCGTGGTAGAGCCCCCAGCCGAGGAAGCTCCCGTCCAGACTCTCACAGGGGCAAGTCTAGGAAAGGACCCAGGACATCTAAGGGAAAGCACTGACTCTCAGATTCTCCAGACAACAGTAGGAGCCAGGCTCAAGATCTTCTGGCAAGCCTGGGAGAAGAGAGGTGCAGACGCACAGTCTGTCAGTTGGCTGAGGTACGGTTACAGGATTCCATTCTGCCTCAAACCGCCTCTGACCACATCGCCCATCAACCTCTCTCCCAACTACAAAGAAGAGGACAAGAGGCTAGCATTGCAACAGGAGGTGTCGCTACTTGTGCAGAAGAAGGCAGTGGTTATAGTCCGGGACCATCAATCCCCGGGCTTCTACAACCGTCTCTTTCTTGTGGCCAAAAAGACAGGAGGTTGGAGACCGGTGCTGGACGTCAGCTCTCTCAACGAGTATGTCACCAAGCAGACGTTCACAATGGAGACGACCAAGTCGGTCTTAGCAGCGGTCAGACAGGAGGACTGGATGGTCTCGTTGGACTTGAAAGATGCATACTTTCACGTTCCCATTCATCCAGACTCCCAACCTTTCCTGAGATTCGTTTTCGGAAAGGTTGTCTATCAGTTCCAAGCCCTGTGTTTTGGCCTAAGCACAGCTCCTATGGTCTTCACTCATCTGATGAGGAATGTAGCGAAATTCCTGCACTTATCGAACATCAGAGCCTCCCTCTACCTAGACGACTGGCTGTTGAGAGCCTCCACGAGTCGTCGTTGTCTGGAGAACCTCTCTTGGACTTTAGATCTAATCAGAGACCTAGGTCTATTAGTCAATATAGAGAAATCTCAACTCATTCCCTCCCAATCCATTGTGTACCTGGGAATGGAGATTCAGAGTCGGGATTTTCGGGCTTTTCCATCGGCCCCCAGGATAAACCAAGCCCTAGAGTGCATCATGAGCATGCTGAAGAGGAGCAATTGCTCAGTGAGACAGTGGATGAGTCTCACAGGGACCCTCTCATCTCTGGCCCTGTTTGTCGAGCTAGGGAGACTCCACCTCCGCCCTCTTCAATTCCATCTTGCAGCTCATTGGGACAAGGGCTCGACTCTAGAAGCAGTCTCTATCCCTATCAACCAAGAGATGAAGACCACTCTCCGGTGGTGGAAGCACAATCTTCTTCTCAAGGAGGGTCTATCATTGGCCATCCAGACCCCCCATCTTCATCTCTTCTCGGATGCATCGGACTCGGGCTGGGTGCGACCTTGGACGGACGGGAATGCTCAGGAGTATGGAACAAGGAACAAGGATTACTCCACATCAACTGCAAGGAACTGTTAGCAGTCCATCTTGCCCTGTTGAACTTCAAGTCCCTCCTGCTAGGCAAAGTGGTGGAGGTGAATTCAGACAACACCACAGCCTTGGCTTACATCTCCAAGCAAGGAGGGACCCATTCGAGGAGCCTTTACGAGATCGCAAGGGACCTCCTCATTTGGTCAAGAGGTCTAAACCTCACATTGGTCACGAGGTTCATCCAGGGCGATATGAATGTTTCAGCGGATCGCCTCAGCAGAAGGAATCAGGTCATTCCCACGGAATGGACCCTCCACAAGAGTGTGTGCAACAGACTTTGGACGTTGTGGGGTCAACCTACCATAGACCTGTTTGCCACCTCCATCACCAAGAGACTTCCGCTTTATTGTTCCCCTGTTCCAGACCCTGCAGCGGTTCATGTAGATGCTTTTCTTCTGAACTGGTCCCATCTCGACCTGTACGCATTCCCTCCGTTCAAGATTATAAACAAAGTTCTGCAGAAATTCGTCTCGCACGAAGGGACACGGCTGACGCTGGTTGCTCCCCTTTGGCCTGCAAGAGAATGGTACACAGAGGTACTTCAATGGCTAGTCGACTTCCCCAGGACTCTACCTCTAAAAGTGGACCTTCTACGTCAACCACACGTAGACAGGTTGCACCCAAACCTCCACGCTCTTCGACTGACTGCCTTCAGACTGTCGAAAGATTCGCTAGAGCTAGAGGCTTTTCGAAGGAGGCAGCCAGTGCGATTGCCAGAGCTAGAAGAATTTCCACTCGTAGAGTCTACCAGTCTAAGTGGGAGGTCTTCCGAAGCTGGTGTAGATCCAATTCAATATCCTCTATCAATACCTCTGTGATCCAAATAGCTGACTTCCTTCTTCATCTTAGGAATGAGAGATCCCTTTCAACATCTACGATTAAAGGGTATAGGAGCATGTTGGCCTCAGTCCTCCGCCACAGGGGTTTGGACCTGTCTTCCAACAAGGACCTTCAAGACATTCTCAAGTCTTTTGAGACGTCTAAAGAACGTCGTCTTTCCACTCCAGGCTGGAATCTGGACGTAGTCTTAAGGTTCCTTATGACATCTAGGTTCGAACCTCTCCAGTCAGCTTCCTTCAAGGATCTTACCCTCAAGACTGCTTTTCTCGTTTGCCTTGCAACAGCTAAGAGAGTCAGTGAGGTTCATGCCTTCAGCAAGAACATTGGTTTCACAACCGAATCAGCTACATGTTCTTTTCAGCTTGGATTCCTAGCAAAGAACGAGCTTCCTTCACGTCCTTGGCCTAGATCGTTCGAAATACCTAGCCTCTCCAACATGGTAGGTAACGAACTAGAGAGAGTTCTTTGCCCTGTCAGAGCTCTCAAATATTATCTGAAGAGGTCTAAACCTATTCGAGGACAGTCAGAAGCCTTATGGTGTGCCATCAAGAAACCCTCGAGACCCATGTCCAAGAATGGGCTTTCGTACTATATAAGGCTTCTGATCAGAGAAGCACATTCTCACTTAAAGGAGGAAGACCTTGCATTGCTGAAGGTAAGGACCCACGAAGTAAGAGCTGTAGCTACTTCGTTGGCCTTTAATAAAAACCGTTCTCTGCAGAGCATTATGGATGCAACCTATTGGAGGAGCAAGTCAGTGTTTGCATCATTTTATCTGAAAGATGTCCAGTCTCTTTACGAGAACTGCTACACCCTGGGACCATTCGTAGCAGCGAGTGCAGTAGTAGGTGAGGGCTCAGCCACTACATTCCCTTAATCCCATAACCTTTTTAACCTTTCTCTTGAATACTTTTATTGTTGTTTTTATGGTTGTTACGGTAGGCTAAGAAGCCTTCCGCATCCTTGGATTTGGCGGGTGGTCTATTCATTCTTGAGAAGCGCCTGGGTTAAAGGTTTGGTAGAGGTCCTTTAGTAGGGTTGCAACCCCTTGTACTTTGGCACCTTTGGGTTGATTCAGCCTCCAAGAGGAACGCTGCGCTCAGTAAGGAAGACGAACTTTAAATAAAAGGCAGAGTAACGGTTCTATTCGACTTCCTTACCAGGTACTTATTATTTCATTGTTATTTGAGATAACTGTTATATGAAATTTGGGATACTTAGCTATCCTTTAATCATGTACACTGGTTTTCACCCACCTCCCTGGGTGTGAATCAGCTACATGATTATCGGGTAAGTTTAATATTGAAAAATGTTATTTTTATTAATAAAATAAATTTTTGAATATACTTACCCGATAATCATGATTTAATCGACCCTCCCTTTCCTCCCCAGAGAGAACCAGTGGACCGAGGAATAATTGAGGAGGTGTCAACAACAAATGATTGAGTACCTGGCCACAGGTGGCGCTGGTAAGTACACCCCCTTCTAGTATTGTGATAGCTGGCGTATCCCTCCATAGAATTCTGTCGGGCAACGGAGTTGACAGCTACATGATTATCGGGTAAGTATATTCAAAAATTTATTTTATTAATAAAAATAACATTTTGCGACGGGAACGAGTGTCATTTTTAAATATATAACTTCCCTGGTAGTTACATATACTGTATATAGCTTAAATCCCGCGTTTCGACGCGGCACGACAGAAATTCAAATTCGCGGCTACAGCCGCCATGACAGTAGGTGGTCATACATGAGCGATACCACTCCTAGGTTATCAGAACCATTACCCATCATCTAAAGAAATTCTCTGTCGTTGATCGTGTGAACACCTCAGGAATTCTTTCGTTGGTAATAACTTTGTTCTACAATTTGGTGAAGTACTTTTTTTGATTATTGTTAACGACTTTTGCCGCTTGTTTTGGATATTCTTCTGTACTTTTCACTTTGATTTATTAGACTTTGTTGGTTTGACTTGGACTGTTTTTCTGTTTTTTCAAAATGGCTGACTATCAGAAAGTGTGTGAAAGGTTGCAAGACACATATGCCTAAAGCCTCTATTGATCCTCATTCAATATGCTGTGGTTGGTGAGGTCAATTTTGTACTTATAATAACAGATATAACGAATGCAAGTCTTTGTCTGATTCGGAGTGGATTGCTTTTGAACGCTATGTTAGGCGTTTGGAAAGAGATAGAATTAGAAGGTCTAGATCAGCTAGTATTCTTTCTAATAGATCTTCGGATGGTGATATTCCTTCCGATATTCATACTAATATTCCTGTTCCTATTCCAGCACGCCCAGACCCCAATACGGTGTAGGAGGTAAGTGAACCTTCATTGAAGGATATAGTGGCTGCTATTTCAGCCTTAGGCGCCCAAGTTCGCTCTCTAACTACCGAAAAAGAAGTTAAGTGGGGTGCAGTGCGTGGTTTACAAAGTAAAATAGTGAATAGTGATAGTGAAGTGGAGGGTGCGTCCGTTCGTGTCCGTCATAATCCCAGTCGGGAACCTCTTCCAAGCTACCCAACCACTAGGAGAAGGAATTTTGAAAGGCAAAAGGATATGGCAGACTTTAATCAGCGAACGAACGTCCCTTCGAGCGATCGTGTTGTCGATACCCATATCGCTCCCCTTTACCACAGTAAAGGTGAGGTTAATTTGTCTGCGTCTTCTACTGATGACGTAAAGCCGAGACGTGGTTGGCGTCAACCACTTCAGTCAAGACCGCTCAAGAGACATATGCCTACTAATGAACCATCTTGTAGTGCCTGGTGTTTACCGGAGTTTTTCCTATCGGAGGAAGACAATGTGTCAACACCGAAACAGGCACGTAAGACGCATAGTTCGTCGGAGGGAGAAGGTGCTCAGTTGACGTCAGTTCACGCTCCTTCTTTTCTCCCAGATTGGGAAATGTCGATCATTCGCCTGCGCGCCCACACGCCCACTTGCCTGCACATCTACGCTCATGGGCGTCCGCGTCTGCTCTCCAGCTCTCGCCCTTCCTACCACGCTCGCCCTCCTTCTGCGCTCCTTCGCTCACCTTCGTTTGCGTTCCTGCGTGACCACGCATGGGCGCTTCCACGTTCGCCCTCGCGCAAATCTTTGAATTACCATCGCGCGAGCTCCAGGGCGATTGCGACCACGATTCCCATTGGGGTTTTCGCAGCATGGCCAGCCTGACGAGTTCTTCTGGAGCGTATTTCCAGAACACGGCCTCACCCCGTAAACGCAGAGCATGGCACTTGCAAGAATAGGAAGAAACTTCAGGGAGGTCTGAGCAACACTCCTCTTTCCAGAACCTGGGTTAGCCCTTCCCCGTCATTCCCTGGAAGGATTTTTGGCGGGGGGGGGGGCTTTCCGTTCAAGATTTCTCCATCGGACAAGGGGTGACTGCTTACCCCTTCCTCTGGGGGCTTACCAGGTCCTTTCCCTCCTCGGTTACGGCCCAAGGTTTGGTTCAAGGAAGCTACAGGAAGATCATGGGTACTTTCCTCCTCTCGAGCTCAGGCACCTTGGCCTTTCGTCGTTAAGTATCTAACTTGCGGACTAGCTCGATGTTGTACCATCTGGACGCGCTGACTGAGGGCTTCCTTCGGGTGTCTCATCTGTGGAGGTCGACGACCTCAGACACCCTTCCATCCTTGAGAAGAGTTTGTTTGTGCCCAAGGACAGAGACTTAGACAGCGGCTGTGCGGAGGAAATCGACTTCCGTTTTCACTCCTCCAAGGCGCTTTCTTCCAGACTCTGCAGGGCTCCAGCACCCTTTTCTTTCAACCACCTCGGCCTAAGTTATCGGCTACGACAACTGGGACAAGGTGTCCAATTGCAGTTTCCTCCTGTCAGGAACAGATGGCACGGGAGGCTCCCCCGGGGGGGCATAGTCCTAAAAGGAGCGGCAGAGTTCACGAACTCTAGGATTGCAGGTTTCTCGCTGGGAGGATGCTTAAGGTTACTCATCCGGATGACAGCTTCCCGATGCCCATTCCCGCACAATCTCTGTGATCAGCCAAGGGTATCGCGCCTGCCGTCTCTGTCAGCAAATTCAGTGTCTCTGAACCTCTATGCCATAGCGTCGGCAAGAGTTGCCCGGTTGGGCAGAATGATCCATACCTTAGGCGAAGGTCCTCCATAGGATCATCGACGGCTTCACCCCCGGCCTCTTCAGTCGATCCTTTCTTGTAGGGAAGGATCTGAGAGGGGAGTTCCGTAGTCGACCTCTCAGCCCTGATCAAGTTTGTCGAACAAACTTCGGCCAGCGTAGAACAGCAGAATCGATCAGACTGGTAACGAGGCGACAGGACTCCTTAAACCCTGGTTCGGAAGGACGGGTACTTTCAGTTTCCATTCCATCCATCTTCCAGGGAGCTCGTGGAATTCAGCCTAGACTGCAAGTATTCCTGCTTATGATGCAGTGTGGCTATCCCGCCGTGGCATAGCAGGTTTTTTCCCCAGAGAACTCTCCCTGCTTTCCTCATGGCCGCTCAGGTGCAGGCTTCCGCCTCCTCTGCTTTTTGGAGGGCTGGTCAACTCCGGTAGGCTCGGGTTCGACCTTCTTCAGCGCCGGGACAAGCTTCCGGATGCTTACCATGAGTGTGGGTTCATGGTACTTGGCTTGGAGCCTTCTCTTCTTCTGCCTCAACATCTGGAGTATCTGGCCATGATATTGAGTCAACAGCCTTACCACGTTGGAAACCCCGCTTCTCGTCCGTCCAGCGAGGTTAAGCAACGTCGGTTCTGGTTGGTACTTGGATGGGTGACCACCTGGGGACGCCAGATTCTGTTGCCACATCCTCCGAGCCTTCCTTTCAGTTGACTGTGGCAAGACTGAGGAGAGTTGCAGTAACTGTTCTCAGTCAAGCAGAGCTTTCAGCCCTACCTTGGAACGTTTCCTACTTCTCCTTTCCTCATTGACCCGTCTATAGTCCAAACGGTCGCCTCAGGATAAGTTCCATGTGGGGCGGTCCAAGTTCCGGTGGTTTCAGGCAACGTTTAACCGGACTTCCTGGCCCCTATGGGACCATGGAACTATTAGACCTGCAATGGGTGTTGACCTATGGAACCTCTTGATGGTAGTGGATATTCTCGTCCTTTCCCCACATTCTTGATGCTGTTCTCGGACTCGTCAAAGGAAAAGGGGGGGGCATGTTCCGGTCCAGGCCTATGGTCAAGACCTGAAGGATACCTCTCCATCATTCAGGCAGGCTTAGGGGCCGTAGTCTGGCCCCTCTACAGATCCTACAGCTCTTGCCGAGTCGCCCCGTGCGCGTCGACTTCATGATTCTGGCGTGTTTTAACCAGCAGCGGACGCTTTTTCACACCTTCACATCTTGCAGTAGAGATACCGGGATGATTGAGATTATCTCAATACCACCATCGGCTCTCTCATTCCAGGCAGAGGAATGTTCTCTCCGACTATCCGAGCAGAGCCTCGTAGAAAGAGTGTACCTGGGGGTCTTTGACCTTGAGTAACCAGCAAGTCCTGGTCTGGGGGACCTGATCGCGACAGCTTGGAACCTCAAGCTTCCGCTGTTCTTCCCC
This sequence comes from Palaemon carinicauda, assembly GCF_036898095.1. Lineage (NCBI taxonomy): Eukaryota > Metazoa > Arthropoda > Malacostraca > Decapoda > Palaemonidae > Palaemon > Palaemon carinicauda. The sequence goes on from NC_090729.1 coordinate 91,849,630, forward strand.
CCAGTCTCAGACCCCGAGACTCTGGCAAGATGCATTCCGGTGATGGTGGGACAACTTCGACGCCTGCGTCTTCCCTCCTTTTTGTCTGTGGACAATGGGTCTCAACAAGACCAGGTTGACTGTCAACCTTTCAATGGGAGAGCTCCACTGGGACTATGCGCAGAACGGTTTCTGGACCCTCTGCTTCCCCTGACGGAACTCCCGGGAGAGCTTCTCCCACGGCGCAGACTACTCAAACAACCACACTGCGACATCTCTCCCGAACCGGGGCGTCGCTTCTGCTTCATGCCTGGAGACACTACGCCTCCTCCTCAAGAAGAGACAACCCGCTACAGCCGCGGTACGGAGGTCGCGTCATCTGCGATAGTCATCCGCAGGGGTCTTCCAGGCAAAGTGAAGAGTCTTCGGTGGTTGGTGCCGTGGGAGATATACCTCTTCCCTTGAGGCCTCTTCTCCAGCAATAACGGTCTTATTGCCTTTCGGCGGGAGGAAACTCCTTTCCGCTCTCGGCAATGAAGCCTGTCGCTCAGCCTTTCCCTGACCTTCAGGCTTAAAGGAATAACTTTTTCCTGCCCGCTGGATCTTTCCTCGCTCATGCGAAGCTACGATCGTCCCTGCCCTAGTCGTAGGAAGACCTCCAACTTGGAGCATGGCTCAGACTTTTAGTCCTTTAAGAGATCTTCTCAAGACCCTTTACGACAGTCCTCGGATTGCATTCCGCCTTGGGTCTCCTGCTCACTCTGGCCACGGCCAGTGTGTAAGCAATCTTCTTGGTCTCTTACGACTCCGCCCTTTCTAAGGAAGAGGGGAAGGCAACATTCAGGTTCGCTCCTGAGTTGTTGGCTAGACTCAGAATCTGGGGGTCCCGGCCCTTCGGTCCAATTCATTCAAGATTTCGAGTCTCCATTCTGTATCTGATGTCCTTAGACCTTCTCTTTCTTGCCAGTAAAGGAATCGAGAGGTTAGCTTTGGGAACAGCTGCAGTTTGTCCTCAGTTGCAGCTGATTTGGGAGCACAAGGAGGACACGGGGGAGAGTCACCAGTATACCTCTTCAGCCCGGACTCAAGGACATTCATCTCGACCTGTCTCCAGACCCTCCCCCGTCACGTCGCCCTACAGCACGATGTTGGATACATCGCAAAGTCCCTCGCCTTCGAGTAATACTACTCTGTGACGCAGGTGCTACAAGCTGGAGTCTGGAAGCGTCTAATGACCTTCGCAGCCCGCTTCCTGCAGGGCGTGACCCACAGGAGTCTCGATACGTTTTCTATCGCTCTGTGGTGGCTACACAACAGCTGCTCTAACCTCAGGCTCCTTTTTGGACAGGTAGCAGAAGGTTGAGGGCATTGTTATCAGGTTTTAGTCTGCATGAATGAAAGAAGTATGTCTGGCTCTTATTTCTTTCTTCATCATCCCCTCTACGGGGAAGCAGCATCCTGGTCTCTGCATAGCTGACCTCGAACCTCTGCAGGTAAACCATGCTTCCTTGTGTTCCGAGTATTGAGTCAATACTGTCGCGTCCCCCATACCCTGACGAGGTGGTATTGGGAACGTCCTAACCCAGAGTTCCTTCTGGAACTCCAGGTCAACTGCCTAGGACGGGTCACACTTCTTCCTTCGCGCACAATTTTACGTAGGCCACATGGTTCCTTGCGGAGCAAGGAAATTGTGAGGTGCAGGGACTCCTTTTCTCGAGTGCGACTCACTCGGATTCTGAGTCCCCGGGTAAAGCCAAAGCCAGTATGGCTGGGGACTTTCCATCCTACCTAAGGGGTAAGTCACCCTCTGTAAATAGCGTGGTTTGTATTTCGGTTACAGAACAAATGACAAATTCGAAGATAATTTGTATTTTTCCTAACCATACAAACCTTAGCTATTTACACATATTTGCCCGCCAGCCCTGTCCCCCAAGACAAGTCCTACCTCTAAGTGAAAGTGAGCATTCATCTGTGTATGAGGGGGGGGGAGGGGTAGCTAGCTACCACTCCCCTACCCCCCCCGCTAACTAGCGCGGGGGTAATACACCCTCGTTAAATTCTAATGGCTCGCCATTTCAGCTGCGCTAAAAGGTAAACCCTCCGTAAATAGCTAAGATTTGTATGGTTAGGAAAAATACAAATTATCTTCGAATTTGTCATTTTAGTTAATAAAGGAATTCAGATTAGCTGTTATTACTTTCTTAGTTACATTTAATTGTTTTTCAACTCGTTGACGCTGTTAAAAATCATATGTACTCTAAACACATTTTTGTTTAATCTCTCTCTCTCTCTCTCTCTCTCTCTCTCTCTCTCTCTCTCTCTCTCTCTCTCTCTCTCTCTCTCTCTCTCGGAAAAAAAAATAATAGACGTATCTAACACTATAACAGCGAAGAAGAACGAGAGAGAGAAAGAGAGAGAGATTTTATTTAAAGAACATGTTAATGCTGTGTTTAGAGAGAAACAGAAAAAGAGAGAAGCCTTATTTAAAAGAACTTTTTGAGCTCAAGCCATGTCGTCCTGATGGAAGTTCCTAAAGGGTAGCTTCCTTTGGTATATATAACTACGGCGATATTCCCAGAGAATTTACCTTAAGGTACCCAGAATTCTAACTCCTGGAGCGAATATCCATAATAAAAGAACCAGGGATATCGCGAAATATCAGAGGACGTATTCTTGACACGCCACATAGCAATCTGCACCCCGAACAGAGTTAACACTTCGAAGGGGTCAATTGGCAAGAAAACGAAAACGAGAAAGAAAGGAGAGCCGCTCGCAAGGTATCTCTCCTCTCCCGTTTCGTAAGCATGCATTGCGCCGCTCACGGCGCCATCTGTATTCCTTTTTGCATAGCTCAACAACTCGGTGTTTTTCCCTGTGTTATCTCGCAATTCTTGGATTTTTTCAACGTTATAATGCTTTCTCCAACTTCTTCTGCTTCTGATAAGTTGAGTATTATTTCTTTTATGTATAAATGTAAGCTCTTGGCAATTTTAAAAGTGATTCGATAGTGATATCGTTGTTACAAGAGCTGTTGCCTACCGGAGGCGTCCTGGACGCTGTCGCTCGCTATGTATGAGTTATTTAGTTAGCCAGAGCGACGTTCCCGGCTGTTTCACTTTAATAATTTTAGCTATTCAGCGTTACATAGGATTTCTTTATATGATGCTTTTTGTATTTCCTTTTTTGGCGAAGGATTTGCCGATTCTGGCCTACGCTAGACCTTGTAGCCTAGTCGTTTGGCCCTAGTACTTTCCTGCATGATATTCAGATTTCCGAGTGTTTTAAAATTTTATTGAAGCTTTAGGCAGTGTTATACATTTAAGATTATGTTAGAAAACAACAAGTTCAGGATGTTAACCCTTCAACACATAAGGACTCTACTGCCAAAAAGGGCGTACTGTACACAGTCTCAATAGACATGGCAGATGCTTATTGGCATATTACAATCAATCGCCCACTCTCCTCCTATCTAGGATTCAGGCTACAGAAGAAGAAATACGTCTTCAGAGCCATGCCCTTCGGACTAAACATAGCCCCAAGGATTTTTACAAAGCTTGCAGATGTAGTCGTTCAACAACTACGCCTAGAAGGTATCCAGGTGGTAACCTACCTGGACGACTGGCTGGTGTGGGCAGCATCCGAGACGGAGTGCACGCAAGAAAGTGATTCAATTCCTGGAACATCTGGGATTCAAGATCAACGTCAAGAAGTCTCGCTTATCTCCAGCTCAGGAGTTTCAATGGCTGGGAATTCATTGGGACTTAAAGTCACACCGTCTCTCCATTCCCCTAGGGAAGAGGAGGGAAATAGCGGGATCCATCAAGAGACTACTGAAATCCGACAGGATATCAAGACACCAACAGGTGAGAGTACTGTGTTCTCTTCAGTTTGCATCAGTGACAGACCCGGTACTAAGAGCACAACTGAAAGATGCATCAGGAGTCTGGAGAAGATACGCATCAAACGCTCAAAGAGATCTAAGAAGACTGATACCGACTTGACTACGATCACTTCTCAAGCCATGGTCGAAGGCCAAGAACCTGAAAAGATCCGTGCCCTTGCAACCACCTCTATCTTCAGTCATCATCCATACGTACGCATCAAAGGAAGGTTGGGGAGGTCACTCTCACCAACGGAAAGCCCAAGGGACTTGGTCTTCCCTATTCAAGACCTTCCACATCAACGTTTTGGAAGCCATGGCAGTTTTTCTCACGCTGAAGAAACTCTCCTCGACATTCAGTCCAAATAAGACTGATCTTAGACAGCGAGGTGATAGTGAGATGTTTGAATCGTCAAGGATTGAGATCACCCCAAATCAACCAAGTGATGTTGGCCATCTTCCGCTTAGTGGAAAAGAAGAGATGGTATTTATCAGCAGTTCACCTTCAAGGGTTCCGCAATGTAACGTCGGACGCTCTATCCTGGCTCACGCCGATAGAGTCAGAATGGTTCCTAGACGCAGGATCATTCTTCTTCATCTTACGTCAAGTCCCAGAACTGCAGATCGACCTCTTCGCGACGAGCGACAACAAGAAACTACCTCGTTTCGTGGCCCCATACGAGGACCCTCTAGCGGAAGTGGTGGACGCCATGTCCCTCAACTGGAACAAATGGAACAGGATTTACCTGTTCCCTCCAACCAACCTCTTAATAGTGTTGCACGCGCCGACGATCTTCCGCGCGTGGGCGCCGAGGGTCTCCCGCGCGCGCCGATGATTTTCCGCGCGCGGGCGTCAATGATTTTCTGCGCGCGCCAGCGCCAGTGCTCTTCCGCGCGGGCGCCGATTATTTTCCAAGCGCGCAAGTGCCAATGCTCTTGCGCGCGCCAATAGCCTTGCACGCATGCCAATAGTCTTGCACGCTCGCTAATAGTCTTGCAGGCGCGCGTGGCAACAGTTCTGCGCGCACGGGTCGACTTTCTTCCGCGCGCGCACCAACGGTATTGCGTGCGGGCGCCGATGGTCTTCTGCATGCGCGCGTGAGCTCACCAACAGTCTACCGCGCATGCGCGCCGACGTCCTTCGTGCGTGCGCGCTCCAATAATCTTGAGTGCGCACAAGCAGCCTTCCGCGCGTGCCAACGGTCTTCTGCGCGTGGGCGCCGATGGTCTTCTGCATGCGCGCGTGAGCTCACCAACAATCTACCGCGCACGCGCGCCGACGGCCTTCGTGTGTGCGCGCTCCAATAATCTTGAGTGCGAACAAGCAGCCTTCTGCGCGCGCCAACGGTCTTCTGCGCGCGGGCGCCGATGGTCTTCCACACGCACACGCCAACAGTCTCCACATAGTACTCTCATGCACGCGCCAATGCACCCACCCTTGCGCAACCAGTCACACGCTCCGGCGCATTCTAGGGAGAATGCACAAAATACACAGTGCCTTACTGCGCGCCAGCGCTCTTCCTCACTTTCCTGCGCAGTTACGGTCCCAGATCCAATGCGCCAGCTCTTGCCAGAGAGTCGAGGCTCGCAGATCCAATGCACCAGCTCTTGCCTAAGAGCCAGCGCTTGCCTCCTCTCCAGGTAGATATTAAGCGCCAGCATCATCCTGTGTGCCATCGCTCCAGTATTCTCCTACACACTCGCGCAATTGTCAGTAAAAATGAATAAAACTTTTTGGACAGGTCACCATTGCCCCATTCCTCCCCGCAAACACATAAACATTGCCACCGGGAAAAGAGGAATAAGGCTTCACAGAAGGATTCAGGATCCCGAAGATTCCATCCTACAAGGGGAATCGAAACGGGGAATCCTTGGTCCCTGTCTCTTCTGAAGTTTCTTTTTCCTTGACAGACCACCGTCAGCAAACAGGAAAGCATCAACAGACTGATCTCTAGATCACTGTTTGCTGATGGCTAGTTCACAGTTTACTGATTGCTAGGTCGCCGATCACCAGATAGCCAATTGCTAGCTCAATGCTGATCTTTGACCTCTAGTCCCTCCAATGACTAACGATCTCCAATTGCTAGCGTTTCCAATCACCGATTGCTAGTCAATAACCAGTCATCAGCTTGCTGATCAATAGATCACCGATGGGCAGCTCATCTTTCTTCGATCATTGAACTCAGCTCGCTGATCTCTGACCAGCCCATCTTCAGCTTGCTCATCTATGACAAACCAGGGGAGACCATAATCAGCTTGCTGATCTCGAACTCACCATCGGCTCACAGACCACCGATTCATCGGTCATCGGTTATTTGCTATCAGTTCGTGACTTGAACATACTAGTCAACCGCTTCCTGTAGTTCCTAGGTCAGAAGGTATACAACATACTTCTTGCTACTGGCCGTTCGCCATCACACTAAAGTGATCGGCAAACGTTCGACAACCCTCATCAACGGCTTGCAGACAGGGAACTACTTGCGAGCACTCTCCAACTGCACAGTAACCACGATACCCAATAGTTAACCATTGATTAACATTCGCCAAATTGATTCTATTCTAAGGAATAGCATCAATCCTATCAGGGCGCATGGTAAGGGTAAGCGTTGCCTTCCTTCTGTGAGTTAAAGAAATTCTCTCTGAGAAGAATTCTTACACTGGGTATCGAGCCTGATCCTATACGACACGAGTCAAGACTCCAGCATCTACAATCTCCCATGCAAAAGGATCAGCAAGGAGCTGTCCCTTTGGGTCAATGTCCACACCATGTTGGAGTTCAAACAAGGGCTAAGACCTCAGATCTTCATTTGCACACTGGACCTAAAGGACACTTACTCCCAGGTCCAAATCATCATCTAGGAAGGTTGGAAGATTCAGTTTAGCCAAACAAGAAACACCAGATCAAGGCACTGTGCTTCGGTCTTTCCACTATACCCATCCTGGTCTCACAGGATCGGCTTCTGTCTCCTCTTAGCAGACTCAGTGGCAACCTTGCATTAACACTGGAACTTCTGAAGTCTTTTTACCAAGATCCAGTGATCAGGGTAAACCTACGGAAGTCTTCCCTACTTCCCTCCCAGGAGACTGGTGTATCTGGGAATGATTCTAGACACCAATCTCCACAAAACCTTCGCGAAACGAGAACGACTTCCATTCCAAGAGACTTGAGTCAGAAAAAGAAGAAAGGAGAGACCATAGTGCTGCACCACACAACCTCAGCCCTCTGTACAGAGCTCGAAAGTACCTTCACTTAAATCTCTTAAGAGATGAAGGCCAACTTTCCGGTCCTTTAGCAGCCTCATCGGTTCCTAAGAGACCTCTCAGTGATGTGATGGATGACACACCACACACCACGTAGAGACTCACATCGACAAGCAAGAAGGAACTTGCTTGTAGCCTCTTCCCATCTAATACAGTGAACCCTCGTTTATCGCGGTAGATAGGTTCCAGACCCGGCCGCGATAGGTGAAAATCCGCGAAGTAGTGACACCATATTTACCTATTTATTTAACATGTATATTCAGACTTTTAAAACCTTCCCTTGTACGTAGTACTGTTAACAAACTACCCTTTAATGTACAGAACACTTAATGCATGTACTACAGTACCCTAAACTAAAACAGGCACAAATATTAAAGGCGATTTTATATCATGCGTTTCCTAAACACGCCAAAAAGCACGATAAAAAATGGCAACCAATGTTTTGTTTACGTTTATCTCTGATCATAATGAAGAAACAAACGCATTTACACATCTGTGTATAGGTTAGTTTTTGCATCGATTATATTGATTATTCAGTACAGTATGTCGATTTTGTTATTACCAATGTTTTACTTAATTTTTCTTAGGACTTCCAAATGAAATGTTTTTCTTTATGACGCCGCCTGAAACGACGGCGTAATAAAGTACGCTCAGTAAACAAACGAAGGCATTTAACGCGCATGATGAAAGTGATAAATAATGATATTACAGTAAAAGCTTTTAGAAAATATGTTATTACAAATATTATTTACTGTATCTATATAAAATCATACATACCTAGCAAAGCAGGAAAACAATTTATGAGAGAGAGAGAGAGAGAGAGAGAGAGAGAGAGAAAGAGAGAGAGAGAGTTGTTTTACGTACGTAAATGTAAATTTTAAACAAAAAAAAAATAGCCCCATTTCATATAAAATAGGTTATTACAAATATTTTACTTTATCATATTACAGTAGTCTGTATAATACTGTAAAGTTCAGTACAGTATGTTGTTGTTATAGTCGTGGCGATGAAATTCTCACGAAACAAAAACACGGCATTCAATTACAACAGCTGATTCATTCTCTCTCTCTCTCTCTCTCTCTCTCTCTCTCTCTCTCTCTCTCTCTCTCTCTTCGTTTTATACAATACTTACATATAGATGAAGAAACTAAAATTAGTTTTCTTAGTGTCAATTAAATACGAAATGAAAAAATTATGCCGAATTTACATCCATTTCAATCGTTGCTAAAAATACGGCATCCGATTTCATCAGCAAACCACTATTTTTTGGGAAACATCATTTTATTCTAGAAAATTGCTACTCTTTAAATAGTTAATTGCACATTAAGAAAGCATGTAGTTTTGTTTTTAAATTTCGGGTGTGTTTTAAAAATCGAGTATTGTTGACTTCTTTTTGTTTTACTTTTGGCTGTGATTAGATCAGCTGAGGTCTAGCTGCCGCTCTTGAGAGTGTACGAATACACTAACAAAGTATCGTTTATACCATTTCTTAACTTATTCAAACCGTCTACAGTATACAGTTGATATTACATAAGCACCAATGTGTTATAACCTATAAAATTTTTTTGTTTATTACATTTAATACAACACACACACACACTCTCTCTCTCTCTCTCTCTCTCTCTCTCTCTCTCTCTCTCTCTCTCTCTCTCTCTCTCTCTCTCTCTCTGGGCTACTTTTCACTACCTCCCATTCCTTACCTCTCTCTACAGTATCTCTCTAACAAATGATATCTTTGTTGCTCCTCAAAGTTTCATTTATATTGAAAATCAATCATGATTCAATTTTCCTTACTTTCTCCTATCTCGCACCATCGGTCACATCGCGGTATTTTCAAAATTTCCGGAAAATCTGCGATATATGTATATACATGCGTTATGAAAAAAATCCGCGAAGTGGTGAATCCGCGATGGTCGAACTGCGAAGTAGCGAGGGTTCACTGTAGTATAAACACTAAGATGGGCCAAAGTCCGTTAGATACCAATATCAGCTCGCTTCATTCCAGACTGGAAGAACGTGCTCGCCGACAATCTGTGCACAGCATCTCAGATAAGGTATACCGAATGGACTTTATATCGCCATGTAGCCAACAAAGTCCCGACTTTACGAGGTCCTCCAACTAGGGGGTCTGTTCGCAACGCTCCTGAATCTCAGGCTACCGTTGCTCGCCAGCCCTAGACCCCAAGGCTCTCTGGCAACAACGGTGCGTACAACAATGACGTTTATGTCTCGTCCCTGTTTTATCTGGAGAAGGACACTCAACAAGGCTAGAACATCAGTCAACCTCTCAAGGACTCTCCTAGCTCCGCTATGGCATTATGCAGAACGGTCTCCAAACCTTTTGCAGCTCCTAATAGAGTCTCCAAGAGAACCCTCTCCACATAACAGACAACCCACTTCGACACCTACCACAAGCTATAGCTTTGCTATGATTGTACGCCTGAAGACTACCCAATACCTCTTTGCGAAAAGGTTGTCTAGATATCTGAGGAATTCTTCAGCATCAGTCTACCAGGCAGTATAACATCTTGTGTGGTTGGTGTCATGTGAAAGTGTGTGTCTCCACTCGATACCTTGATTCCAGCAATAGCGGAATCCTCGAGTATATACAAGAGGAAAAGACCCCCTATTCAGTTCCGACAGGTAAAGATGATCACTCAACCTTGATCCTTCACCTTCAAACTGAAAGAAAGGGACACCCTCTCATCGATAGACTTTTCCCAACTCATACGGACTTACAACTTGCCTTTCCCCAGTCGGAATTGAGACCTTCCTCTCAGAACATGGTTCAAATCTCCGATCCCTAAAGGGACCTCCTTATGTTCCACTTCACCAGGCAACAAATTTTCTCCTGATTTAAGAACACAATGTTCCTACACACTCGGACAGCAACCATACGAGTCAAGGAACTTCATGGTCTCTCTTTCGACATAGCCCATTATTGAGAAGGGCGAAAGACACTGTTCAGTTTCGTTGTTCAGTTTCGTCCCTGAGTATGTCGCCAGACACAGTCTCCAGAGGTGACGGATCCTACACAAGTCTCAACTCGGTAACGGACGATCCAGATCATCCGTTACTGTACCCAGGGTAAGGTATGAGACTTTACCTAAAGAAAACGGCAATAGCCTGCCCGAGTCCCTCCCCTTGTCAGCACTGGGAGAGACTAGAGGAGGATCACCGAAACATCATCTCGACATGACGACTCGCAGTGTCAGGGGCATAACTATGCCCCTGGTCCTTCCAGATTACTCTGTGACGCAGGTTTTACAAGAAAGAATGTGAATGCTCCAGGTGACTTTCACAACCTTTTTCCTGCAAGACGTGACCCACAGGAACTTGATACGATCTCTATCGGTTGGTGGTGGCTGCACAACAGCTGGTTGTATACCTCAAGCTCCTTATTGGACAAATAGCAGAAGGTTGAGGGCACTGGTACCCGGTTTTAGTTTGCGTGAATGAAAAGATTTGACTGGCTCTTATTCTTTTCTTCATTCTACCCTCTCGTGGGGAATGCAGCATCCTGGGTTCTTAAACCATGCTCCCTTGTGTACCTAGTATTAAGCTAATACTGTTGCGTCCCCATACCCTGGTGAGGTGGTATTGGGAAGTCTTGCTTACATCAGGTTTTTCCTACATAGACTCGGAATAACTTTACCTACAGTCACACTTCTGCACGTCTCAACACACAGCTTGCGTAGGCCGCGGACCTTGCGTAGCAAGGTTTAGCGAGGGCAGGGACTACTTATTTTTGAGTGCTAACATACTCAGATAAGGAGTCCCCGGGCAAACCAAAAGCCAGATTGGCAGGGATGTCCACCCTTCCTAATGGGTGAGTCCCGCCCAATAAATAGCGTGGTTTGTATTCCAGTGACGGAACAAATGACAAATTCGTAGATAATTTGTATTTTTCCTAACTATACAAACCTTAGCTATTTTTACAAACTTGCCCGCCATCCCTATCCCCCTTGAAGTCCTACCTCCAAGCAAAGTGACTAAATCACAGGTGTGTGTGAGGGGGGCCCGCTATCTAGCGGTGTGGGTAGTTAACCCTCCCTAAATTTTAATGGCTCGTCATTTCAGCTCCGCCGAAAGTATAACCCCTAATAAATAGCTAAGGTTTGTATAGTTAGGAAAAATACAAATTATCTACGAATTTGTCATATCTGTAGCACCTTGCTTAATGCTACAAGGAATAAAACATGGCGGCGACGTACAGCGCCATCTGGATACTGAAGTAGTGTAACGGGGAAGGGTAACCTTGATACCGGCTCCCCTTCAAAAATGCTATTCGGGATGAAGATTGCTGTGTCGTATCAAGATATACGTCCCCTGAGTTATGCGATATCCCTAAGAGAAGTTTTAAGGATATTCGCGCTAGGAGTTAGAATTCTGGAGACCTAAAGGTAAATTCTCTGGGAATATCACTGTAGTCAAATATACCCTAGAAAGCTACTTATAGGAACCTTCCATCAGGACAACATGGCTATCTCACTGTTTTACAGAAATTATATTAGGAAAATTTATCAAAAATTTTCAAATTTAGAGTGGCACTCATCATTTCTTCCCTTTCAGGGAGAAAAATATTTCTGTATACTGTACGTTGTACGTATAATTCCCTTAACACGTTACACTCGTTATTCCATTTGGTAATTTATTCGAAATAAACGTCCATTAGAGTGTAATTGCGTCTTATTTCGCCCTGCAATTACCACATTAAATATGCCAAGAGTTCTCTTACTTATTTATTTAAGTAAACCTAATATTTTTGTATGCTTACAAACAATGGATATAGTTGACACTTAGTTGTTTCGACAACATATACAAACCGTGAGACCTTTTTTATATCTAGTGGATACTTATGTTTGTTCATACAATATATGCAAACCTTGAGACCCTTTTTCTACTGTCTAGTATGGAAGCACTAATATTGTCCATGATTAGTGGTAATGACGGATAACGGTAACGTCATTTGTCTCAGTGGTCTAGATGACCATAGAAAAATTGACCCAAGGTTAAGGCACCTATGAAAATCCAAGATACAATACTTTCTAGTAATTCTCTGGTAAACTTCCATCAGGACGACATGGCTTGAGCCCAAAAAATGTATTTTGAGCCTAGCGAAAAATCTATTTTTGGGTGAGATAGCCATGTCGCCCTGATGGACCCACCCTCCTTTTCTATAGAAAAGGCCTTGGCAGGATCCCTCCCGAAATTACTATATCTGTAGCACCATGCTCAATGCTACAAGGAATGAGCGCCATCTTGGATACAGCACCATCTAGATACTAGTAGTAGTACGGGAGGAAGGGTAACCTTGATAACGGGTCCCCTTCTATTTTGCCACTCTTCCCCCTCGAAACGAAAATGCTATTCGGGGTGAAGATTGCCATGTGTCATATCAAGATATACATCCCCTGATTTTATGCGATATCCTTAAGAGAAATTTTAAGGATATTCGTGCCAGGAGTTAGAATTCTGGAGACCTAAAGGTTAATTCTTTGGGAATATCACTGTAGCCAAATATCCCTTAGAAAGCTACCTATAGGAACCTTCCATCAGGACGACATGGCTATCTCACCCAAAAATAGATTTTTCGCTTCGCTCAAAATCTGTTTTAACTTTTATGGTTTTAATTGAATATTATTTTATTTTTTTATACTTATATAAACTAAATGATATCGGCGTCAATGACCTTAGATGTCAGGATGCCTGAAAACTTTAAATCAATCTCTGTACTTGCCTCCAAATGATAACATATCATATGATAACTTAGAAGAGGTGATTCAACAGCTCCCTCAACCTTTTCTTTTACTTGGAGATTTGAATGGTAAACATCCTTTGTGGGGTGATGCTTTAGCAAACACGAGGGGAAATATCATATCATCAGTTGTGGAAAATGAAGATGTGGGACTCCTTAATACAGGAGAGCCCACTTTGTCATGTATTGACCTATCAATCGTAAGCTCTAATTGCCTTCTCGATTTCAATTGGAGGACTTTAGATGATTGGCATACTAGTGATCATGCACCAAATATTATAAACACCAACAATGGTCCACCTTTACAGAGATCGCCACGAAGGAATCTTGACAAGGTGGACTGGGATAAATTTTGTGAACTAAGCGAAATTGAGGGGGATGCAGAACAGGTTGAAAATATTGATGATGCCATAGACTTACTGAATGGAACTCTCCATACAGCAGGAGTCAATTCAATTCCCAAAACAACAGGGTTATTCAAATTACGACCAGTCCCCTGGTGGTCTTCAGAACTAACTGCCCTGCACAGAGCCACAAGAAGATCTCTTTAACACGATAGTGTGGACGCCGAACTGTTGAGAATTTAATTATATACAAGAAATGTAGAGCACAGTTCCGTCGTGCCATGAAAGAAGCTAGGCGCCAGTCATGGATGTCTTTTGTTTCCTCCATTAACAGTAGAACACCACCATCTTTTGTGTGGAGGAAAGTAAAAAAGATAGCTGGCAAATTCACCCCCAACCCACCACCAGTGTTGAAGGTGAATGGTCAGTATGTAACTGAAGCAAATTATGTTAGTAATGCCCTGACTGGTCATTTTTCAAATGTATCAGGCAAGTGTGAAGGTGCTTCTGGTCACCAGTATAGGAGCATTGAAAAAAAGAAAATTTTAAATTTTGCAACAGGAAGGGAAGAGTCGTATAATTCTCCTATTACTGATTATTATTATTATTAATACTAGCCAAGCTACAACCCTAGTTGGAAAAGCAAGATGCTATAAGCTCAAGGGCCCCAATAGGGAAAAATAGCCCAGTGAGGAAAGGAAATAAGGAGATAAATAAATGATGAGAATAAATTAGCAATAAATCATTCTAAAAACAGTGACAACATCAGAACAGATATGTCCTATATAAACTATTAACAACGTCAAAAACAGATATGTCATATATAAACTATAAAAAGACTCATGTCAGCCTGGTCAGCATAAAAACATATGCTCCAACTTTGAACTTTTGAAGTTCTACTGATTCAACTACCCGATTAGGAAGATCATTCCACAACTTGGTAACAGCTGGAATAAAACTTCTAGAATACTGTGTAGTATTGAGCCTCATGATGGAGAAGGCCTGGCTATTAGAATTAACTGCCTGCCTAGTATTACGAACAGGATAGAATTGTCTAGGGAGATCTGAATGTAAAGGATGGTCAGAGTTATGAAAAATCTTATGCAACATGCATAATGAACTAATTGAACGATGGTGCCAAAGATTAATATCTAGATCAGGAATAAGAAATTTAATTAATAGACCGTAAGTTTCTGTCCAACAAATTTAGATGAGAATCAGCAGCTGAACACCAGACAGGAGAACAATACTCAAAACAAGGTAGATTGAAAGAATTAAAACACTTCTTCAGAATAGATTGATCACCAAAAATCTTGTAAGACTTTCTCAATAAGCTAATTTTTTGTGCAATTGAAGAAGACACAGACCTAATTTGTTTCTCAAAAGTAAATTTGCTGTCGAGAATCACACCTAAAATTTTAAAGAGTCATACAAATTCAAAGAAACATAATCAATACTGAGATCCGGATGTTGAGGAGCCACCGTCCTTGACCTACTTACAATCATACTTTGAGTTTTATTAGGATTCAACTTCATACCCCATAATTTGCACCATGCACTAATCTTAGTTAAATCTCTGTTAAGGGATTCACCAACCCCAGATCTACATTCAGGGAATGGAATTGATGCAAAGAGAGTAGCATCATCTGCATATTATGTAACGAGCTTGTTTTCTAGGCCAAACTACCAGTCGTGTATATAGTATGAAAAGTAATGGGCCAAGAACACTACCCTGTGGAACACCAGATATCACATTCCTATACTCACTATGGTGCCCATCAACAACAACTCTTTGAGATCTATTACTTAAAAAATCAATAATAATGCTAAGAAATGACCCACCCACTCCCAACTGTTTCAGTTTGAAAACAAGGGCCTCATGATTAACACGGTCAAAGGCAGCACTAAAATCAAGGCCAATCATACGAACTTCCTGACCACAATCAAGGGATTTCTGTACAGCATTGGAGATTGTAAGAAGGGCATCACATGCTCCAAGGCCTTTACGAAAACCAAATTGCAAAGTAGGGAATAGATGATTACCTTCAGCAAACCTATTAAGACGTTTTGCCAGAAGACGTTTAAAAACTTTAGATAATATGGGAGTTATGGAAATTGGGCGGTAATCAGTGGGACTTGAGCTACCACAAACACATTTACATATAGGAGTAACATTACCAGTTCTCCAACAAGTGCTAAAAGCTCCTCTTCTTGCTAACTTGCGCAAAATAACATAACTTTGGAGCTAAGAGATCTGCTGTCCTTATAAAAAACAAAGGAAAAATGCCATTTGGGTCTACACCTCCATAAGCATCAAGGTCCATCAACAGAGCTTTAATCTCATGAGATCAAAAAGCTAAACTTGTTAGTTTAGCCTCAGGAAAACAGGAATGAGGAAGTTCAAGTTTTTCATTACTCTCTTTACTGTCAAAAACACCAGCCAACAGGGTTGCCTTTACCTTTGGACAGTGAGTGACAGAGCCATCTGTTTTAAGTAAAGGAGGAACTGTAGCATCTGCACCAAAGAGGGCAGATTTAAGGGTAGACCACCATTTATGTTCCTGAGTTGTACCAGAAAGGGTTTGTTTTATGGTTAAATTGTACTCCTTTTCAGAGAGAATTTGATTCAGCACTTGCTCATTGCAACGATACAGCCCCTGGACCCGATGGAATTTCATATGCAATGATTAAATATGTACATTTTGATACAAAGTTATTCATTTTAAGCATTATTAATAGAGTATGGCATGATCATAGTTACCCAAGTGTTTGGGAACTACACTGTAGCCATTATTTTAGCCTTTTTAAAACCCGGTAAGGACAAATTTTTAGCGGCAAACTATCGTCCTATTGCATTAACATCTTGTTTATGTAAAATCAAGGAGAA
>NC_090729.1:91866238-91898738 GCF_036898095.1 Palaemon carinicauda
GAATAGTCTTCGTGCTGTTTTTTCAAAGATGAACTAACGTTTGGTTTATTTATGCTACGCAGTTTGCGCTCTATCGTTACGATAGAGAAAGAGAGTATCACGGTTTCACTTTGCAGAAAGAGTAAATCGATTTTGACGTTTTGTTCATTCTTCTTTCAAACTGAAGTGTTTTAGATACTAATTTAAAGGAACTTGTTAATTTTCAATTTCTTAGTCCTTTCAGTTTTTTCCTTTGGTCAAATAACCGGTTATTGACGAAGGGTGAGTGGGCCATTCTCTTGTGTGTGACAAGAGAGAGAGAGAGAAAGAGAGAACGATCCGATCTTTATTCTCGTCGAGTGAGTAACGTTGTTCTCGATTCAGTTTTTTACTCTCGTCCCAAGTCTCTGTACGGGGAGAGAGGATAAAACGTTTTAGTTTTTATTCTCGTCCCAAGGCACTGTACGGTGAGAGATTGAAAACTTAGTCCTTAGTGAACTAGTGTTTAGTCTCCTCCCCAGTCACTGATCTTTTTAACTTTATATATTTCCGTTTTATTCGATATATATGTATATGTTTATTGATTTTTGCATGTGTGTTTCATTTTGTACTAATGTGCTTACATTATACGACTCATTTCGCAATTCTAACCTTTTGATGTAAGGGAGAATTGCGTGCTTCAGGTAGAAATCAGTTTTATTCATGTCTAATGTGAAATTATTGAAAAATACGATATCAGTGAAGTAAGTGCAAAAAACATGTTCTGTGTTGCGGAGGGTTCGTTTGTTCGTGCTTGTCACTTGCCTAGTCCGAGACCTCTTTCAGGCTCCCCTGCACCAGGGAGAAGGAATGTCGTAGGACCTAAGGGAGTGAGGAGTGTAAACCAACGAACAGACGTTCCCTCAAAGGTATCAGACGTTGCTCGGCAAGCACGTCCTTGCCATAAGACAGGAGAGACGAAGTTTCTCCTCGTCTTCCGATGATTCGTCTCTTTAAAAGCCTGGGCGTATAGTTTCGAGACGGTTTATTAGTTCCTTCAGAACAAGTTCAACGTCCTAAGCTGTAGTCATAATAAGAGTCCCGTTCATAGCGATGACGTTCATGTACAGACGTTTCTGCCACAGACTCGACGTGACGTTGAGCGGTGGACGCCGTGGACACAACGTGACGTCGAGTGTCGGTCACCGTAGTCTCCGATATAAGCATCGATCAGCAGTCACTGCTGTTTACTACGTGACGTTTGAACGTCAGCCACTGCAGTCACAGGTTGATCCAAAGTTAGATATGCTGTTAAAGCTTTCTTCTTCAATAGAAGCTTTCGATCCTGTTCCTGTGCAAAAGGATCCTTTGCTTTTTGTACGTCACGGTTCTGGGATACGTGATTCGGGTCTTCAACCTTCTAGACGAGCTTTGTTACGCCACGCTGACGTTATCTCTAGTGACAGCTTTGCTGTTAAGCGAGATGCGGAGCATAAATCTCGATGTAACTTTGATCGCTTTGAACGTCGGCCACCGCAGTCACAGCGTGACGTTGAGATGCAGAACGTGACGTTGAGCGGTGGACACCGTAGACATGACGTGACGTCGAGGGTCAGTCATCGTAGTCACGATATAGCATCGAACAGCAGTCACCGCTGTTACTACGGGACGTTTGAACGTCAGTTACTTCTGTCACGACGTGTAGTAGAATAACATTCTCTGCAGTCACAACGTGACATCGACCCTCCAACTTTAACTTCTGTTCATATACAAGTGGATGTAGCCTGTCAGGCTTTTCCTTCACGTCATTCTGAATATAAATATCCTTCTCGCAAGACTTTAGATTTATCAGATGATGTGCCTTCTGAAGAAGTTGATGACCCCCTTTCAACTAATGTACCTTTGGGGAGTCATTCAGAAGAGGAGTAACCTAGGGTGGTCCAACAATCCCTTGTATTTTAATTATGAATTTCTTTAGTGAAATTTTGTCCTAGACTTTCTTCGACGCCTACATTTACGAAGTCAGTTCTCTCTTGTTCTTCCAAGAGGGCCATGCTCTTACTGGGAGACTGGTTGGAATCCAGGAGAAGTTTAGGAAAGTCTGCTTTTGCTTTTCCTCCTTCTTAATTAGCTTCTCGCTCGGGCATCTGGTGTGACACAGGAGAAGCCCGAGGAGAAGTTCTCGGCTTGGGAGTACCTGCCTCTGCCCAGGGAGACTTCTTAAGCCTTGTGGACTCTCCTCGTCGTCTAGCCATGAGACACTCCAAGATTTTATGGTCGGCTTCAGAGCTAGACCATCTTCTGTTAGGAGTTTTTTCGAGCGTTTGAAGTTTTTATTTGTTGGATTGGTCCCTGGGAGCCTTAAGTAAGAAGGTCTCTCCAGCTGTCAATGTATTGCTGTACAATTATGTCATGCATGAACAAGGCTATCAGGGATGGCTCCAATGATCTGACAGCCACGTTCACTGCAGGAACAAGGCTATCAGGGATGGCTCCAATGATCTGGCAGCCACGTTCACTGCAGGAGTACTTAAGATGTAAGTGCGCTCAATGTGTTCATTGTCAAGACAAAGTTCACGATGAAGACTACCAAATCTGTCTTGGCAGCAGTAAGGGAAGGTGACTGGATGGTCTCTCTCGACCTTCAGGATGCATACTTCCACATCCCGATTCATCCAAACTTTCAACAACATCTGAGGTTTGTGGACGGGAAAGTAATGTACCAATTTCGAGCACTGTACTTCAGCCTCATTCCTGCTCCTCTTGTTTTTACAAGGCCCTTGCAAAATTTAGCAAGCTTTCTACATTTTTTGAGGATTCAGAGCCTCCCTTTATTTTGACGACTGGCTAATCAGGGCGTCGTCATTATATCGCTGTCTGGAGAGCCTCTAATGGACATTAGACCTAACCAAGGAGCTAGGTCTCATAGTGAACGTAGAGAAGTCGTAACTTACAGTACCCCCATCCCAGACTATTCTTTATTTGGGAATGGAGATACAGTGTCTGATTTTTCGGGCCTTTTCGTCTCCCACAAGAATGGAACAAGCTCTGTTAAAAGTCCTTCACTTGCAAGAGAAAAACAGTTGCTCTGTAAGAGTTTGAACTAGCCTCGTGGGAACTCTCTCATCGCTGGAGTAGTTTATCTCTCTGGGGAGACTCAACCTATGCCCTCTCCAATTTCACCTAAACCATTGGAACAAGGAGAAGGGCTTAGAGAGTATCTCTTTCCCAATCTCCAACTCAGTCTAGACATGTCTGACTTGGTGGGACAGCAACATCAGACTTCGAGAAGGTCTTTCTCTTGCGATCAAGAACCCAAACCATGTGTTGTATTCAGATGCATCGGATTTGGGTTAGGGAGCTCCACTGGACAGTCTGGAATGCTCGAGTCTTTGATCCACGGATCAGAAGGAACTCCATTTAAGGCAAGTAACATCTCTCCTTTGGCGAGATTTGTGCAAGGAAAAAATGAATGTCTTGGCGGACTGCCTCAGCAGAAGAGGACAAGTCATCTCCATGGAGTGGACATTGCATAAGACTGTGTGCGAGAAGCTATGGATGACATGGGGTCAACCCACCATAGATCTTTTTGCGACTTCACTGACAAAGAGGCTCTCGACTTACTGCTTTCCAGTTCCAGATCCAGAGGCAGCCCACATAGATGCTTTCCTGCTGGACTGGTCTCACCTGGACGTTTATGCCTTTCCACCTTTCAAGATCCTAAACAAGGTGCTGCAGAAGTTCACCTCTCACGAAGGGACCAGGTTGACATTGGTTGCTCCACTCTGGCCCGCGAGAGAGTGGTTCACAGAGGTACTTCTATGGCTGGTAGACGTTCCAAGAAGTCTGCCGTTACGGATGGATCTCTTGCGACAGCCTCACGTAAAGAGATTTCATCAAAGCCTCCCCACGCTTCGTCTAACTGCCTTCAGACTATCGAAAGACTCTCTTGAGCTCGAGGGTTTTCGAAGGAGGCAGCTAGAGCGATCGCGAGGGCTAGAAGATCCTCTACCATCAGGAGCTATCAGTCGAAATGGGAGGTATTTAGAGACTGGTGCAAGTCCTCCTCTATTTCCTCTTCCAAGTGCCTCTGTAGCGCAGATTGCGGATTTTCTGCCTTATCTGAGAAACGGTCGCTCCCTCTCTGCATCCACCATTAAAGGCTACAGAAGCATGTTAGCTGCTGTTTTCAGGCATAAGGGTTTGGATCTTTCAAATAACAAAGATCTCCAAGACCTGCTTAAGTCTTTCGAGACTTCCAAGGAGCGTCATATTTCGACTCCTGCTTGGAACTTGGACGTGGTCCTACAGTTCCCTTATGTCAGACAGGTTTGAACCGTTAAATTCGGCCTCCCTGAAGGATCTTACCCTCAAGACACTTTTTTTTTGGTGAGCTTGGCTTTGGCTAAAAGGGTTAGTGAGATACATGCTTTTAGCAAGAACATCGGCTTCTCCGCTAATAAAGCAGTATGCGCTCTTCAACTTGGTTTTTTTGGCCAAGAATGAACTTCCGTCTCGTCCTTGGCCTAAATCATTTGAAATCCCCAGTCTTTCTGAGATTGTGGGGAATGAAGTTGAAAGAGTGCTTTGCCCCGTTAGAGCTCTTAAATTTTGTTTTTCAATATTAATCTTACCCGATGATCATGTAGCTGTCAACTCCGTTGCCCGACAGAAATCTACGGTCGGGATACGCCAGCGATCGCTATCCAGGTGGGGGTGTACACAACAGCGCCATCTGTGAGTAGGTACTCAAGTACTTCTTGTCAACAAGAACTCAATTTTTCCTCTGTCGTGCCGCCGGCAAGACCTACTTGGATACGCTGTTGATTCTGGAGTTGTTGTTCACGTTTTGGTGATGTATTCACTCTAGAGTTTAGCCTTCGCTATTCAGGAAGCTTTATCATTAGCTTAGCAAGCTTTTGGAATTAATTTGGATTAATTGTTAACGAACTTTGCTAGATTTTGGAATCCCCCCTTGACTACTTCTAAATTCAAGATGTCTGACCAGTCTCAAGTCCCTAAATACAGGCAGTGTAGCGTTAGGACTTGTGCTAGGCGTCTTCCGAAGGCCTCTTTAGATCCTCACACCGTGTGTTCCAATTGTAGGGGTAAATCCTGTCAATTGGGAGATCGATGTGGGGAATGCGCTGGGCTTTCGGAATTCGATTTTAACGAATTCCTTAGAAATGCACGTAGGTTAGAGAAGGAGAGAATCAGGAGGAGTTCTTCTCGCTCTGGATTTTTCCTCTCCCCATGCCCCTCAACCTTTTCCTTCCCCTGTAGTGGTGACTCCCGAACCTGCTACTAGTGCTCAGCCTTCCATGGCGGATATGTTGCGTGCCATTCAGGCTCTCGGTGACAAAGTGGAGTCATTGGCTAATGACCGTAATCAGCTCTTGGCAGATGTCAGAGAGCTGAAAGCGAAAAGTGCAGTGGGAAGTGTTAGTGCTAGTGATGTGAAAAGTGTCAGTGTCAGTGTTGCGCATGAGGGTACATCTGTGCGTGCCAGTCGTCCTCCCAGTCCGGGACCTCTTGCAAGCTCCCAAGCCCAGGGGAGAAGCAATGTCGAAGGACCAAAGGGTTCGGCAGGCCTTGATCGGCGCACGGATGTATCCTCAGTGGTTGCGGACGTATCTGTTAAGGATCGTCCCATCCACATACAGACGAATGAGCCCTTACATTCCTCGTCTGTGGAAGAAGTTTCCAGGAGGAAACGATGGACCAAGGTCTCACGACCGCTCAAACGTAAGGTCCCTTCCGAGCGAGTCCAACGGCCCAGGTGTAGCCACTGGGTCAGTTCGGACTCGCCGCAGTCATCTGATGACTGCACACCTCCCAAGAGAGGTAGAGTGGTTCCACAACAGGCTACTGCTCCGTCTGTTGTTGCTCCAACCACAGTAGACCCTAAGTGGTCCATGCTGCAGACTATGCAGTCTCAGCTTGCGGCATTCATGCAGGAGTATCATGCTGAGAAGGTTAACACTGCACCTGTTAACCTACAACCCCGCCGAGGTTGTGCGCTCAGCAGATACTGCGGCTGCCTGCTCACACACTCCACCTGTGAGAGCTCCACCACCGATGTGCAGTCCACCCTGCCAGACGCATGTTCTTGCTGTACCATCTGTTGACATGCGTGAGCTACCGCATCAGCAGTGGGAAGGTGCTGTAGAGCTGCCGGGTTCCAGCACTATGCGGCATTCTCCGCAACCCATGCGGCATGCTCCGCAACCCATGCGGCATGCTCCGCATACCTTACAGCATGCTCCGCATACCATACAGCATGCTCCGCAACCCACCGCAGCCCCTCCCACACACCAGCACTCTGCTTTTGTTGTTGCCAGCTCGCAGACTGACCAGCAGCGGCATGATGTTGGATCTGCAGGTACGCATGCACCCGTACTGCCGGATTCAGCCGTTCAGCTTTCTGCTCTACCTTTGCCACTTCCTACTCAGCTTTCGGATGATGGAGTATCGGATGACGAAGCTGCACATCTGGATGAACCGCACTCTGATTTTGAAGGGCCCAAGTCTACGCCTCCCTCCTTAAACTTTCGTAAAGTCCTTGCCTTGTTCAGGGACTTGTATCCTGAGCAGTTTGTGTCTGCAACCCCTCGCTCTCCTCCCTCCGAGTTTGCTCTGGGCATGCAGTCTGCTGCGCCTGCCTTCACCAAGCTTGTTCTCGCCCGATCATCTAAGAGAGCTTTGAGGGTTATGGGAGAGTGGTTGCATTCCAAGAAGCAACTGGGAAAGACTGCTTTCGTCTTTCCGCCTACCAAGCTTGCTTCCAAGTCGAGCGTCTGGTATGCCACGGGAGAGGAACCCGGCTTGGGAGTTCCTGCCTCTGCCCAGGGCGACTTCTCAAGTCTGGTTGACTCTCCCCGCAGGTTGGCTATGAGACGATCGAAGATCTGCTGGTCCTTTTCTGATATGGATCATCTGTTGAAGGGAGTCTTTCGTGCCTTCGAGATCTTCAACTTCCTCGATTGGTGTTTGGGAGCCTTAAGCAGGAAGACTTCCCCTTCAGATAGGGACTCGGCCATGCTGATCATGTCCAGCATGGACAAAGCCATTCGGGATGGGTCTGGTGAACTTGCGGCTTCGTACGTGTCGGGAGTCCTCAAGAAGAGAGAACATCTTTGCTCTTCTTATCGGCTGGTATCACTCCTTGCCAGAAGTCAGAGTTGTTGTTTGCTCCTCTCTCCAAGTGTCTGTTTCCGGAGGAGCTGATTAAGGGTATGGCTGCCTCGCTTATCCAGAAGGATACCCATGATCTTATGGCATCTTCCGCACGTAAGGCTAAAACCTTACCTTCCGTGCCTAGACCCTTCCGCCCTGCAGCAGTTGACACACCTGCATCTAGGTTCATCCCGCCCTTTCGTGGCAGAGCCTCCAGCAGAGGAGGTACCCGTGCCGACAGTCACCGTGGCAAGTCCAAGAAGGGTTCCAAGTCCGCAAAAGGCAAGTTCTGACTGCCTTCCTCTCCAGACAGCAGTGGGAGCCAGACTCAAGACCTTCTGGCAAGCTTGGGAGAGCAGAGGTGCAGACGCTCAGTCTGTGAAGTGGCTAAGGGAAGGATACAGAATTCCGTTCTGCCGCAGTCCCCCTCTAGCTACGTCTCCCATCAACCTCTCTCCCAACTACAAGGAGAAGGACAAGAGGCTAGCGTTGCAACAAGAGGTGTCGCTCTTGCTACAGAAGGAAGCGGTAGTCATAGTCCGGGATCATCAATCCCCGGGCTTTTACAACCGTCTCTTCCTGGTAGAGAAGAAGACAGGAGGTTGGAGACCGGTGCTGGACGTCATTGCTCTCAATGCTTATGTCACCAAGCAGACGTTCACGATGGAGACGACGAAGTCGGTCCTAGCAGCGGTCAGGCAGGAGGACTGGATGGTCTCGTTAGACCTGAAAGACGCGTACTTTCACGTCCCCATCCATCCAGACTCCCAACCTTTCCTAAGGTTCGTCTTTGGAAAGGTTGTGTACCAGTTCCAAGCCCTGTGCTTTGGCCTAAGCACGGCACCTCTTGTGTTTACCAGACTGATGAGGAATATTGTGAAATTCCTTCACTTGGCAGACATCAGAGCCTCCCTCTATTTGGACGACTGGCTTTTAAGAGCTCCAACAAGTCGTCGCTGTCTGGAGAATCTCAGATGGACTATGGATCTGACCAAGGAATTGGGCCTCCTGGTCAATATAGAGAAGTCCCAGCTCGTCCCATCCCAGACCATTGTCTATCTAGGTATGGAGATTCAGAGTCGAGCTTTTCGGGCTTTTCCGTCGGCCCCAAGGATCAATCAAGCCCTAGAATGCATCCAGAGCATGCTGAGAAGGAACCGATGTTCAGTCAGGCAGTGGATGAGTCTAACAGGGACACTTTCATCGCTGGCCCAGTTCATCGAGTTAGGGAGACTCCACCTCCGCCCCCTTCAGTATCATCTAGCTGCTCACTGGAGAAAGGACATGACGCTAGAAGCGGTCTCAGTGCCTGTTTCCGAAGAGATGAGGTCTACTCTAACGTGGTGGAAGAACAGCATTCTTCTCAAGGAAGGTCTACCATTGGCTGTTCAGACCCCCGACCACCGTCTCTTCTCGGACGCATCGGACACGGGCTGGGGTGCGACTCTGGACGGACAGGAATGCTCGGGCACATGGAATCAGGAGCAAAGGACACTTCACATCAATTGCAAGGAGTTGTTGGCAGTTCATCTGGCCTTGATAAACTTCAAGTCCCTCCAGCTAAACAAGGTGGTGGAGGTGAACTCCGACAACACCACAGCCTTGGCTTACATCTCCAAGCAAGGAGGGACTCATTCGAGGAAGTTGTTCGAGATCGCAAGGGACCTCCTCATTTGGTCAAAAGATCGAAGGCTTTCGCTGGTAACGAGGTTCATTCAGGGCGATATGAATGTCATGGCAGATCGCCTCAGCCGGAAGGGTCAGGTCATCCCCACAGAGTGGACCCTTCACAAGAATGTTTGCTGCAGACTATGGGCCCTGTGGGGGCAGCCCACCATAGATCTATTCGCTACCTCGATGACCAAGAGGCTCCCGATGTATTGTTCTCCGATTCCAGACCCAGCAGCAGTTCACGTGGATGCCTTTCTGCTGGATTGGTCCCACCTCGACCTGTATGCGTTCCCACCGTTCAAGATTGTCAACAGGGTACTTCAGAAGTTCGCATCGCACGAAGGGACACGGTTGACGTTGGTTGCTCCCCTCTGGCCCGCGAGAGAATGGTTCACCGAGGTACTGCAATGGCTAGTGGACGTTCCCAGGACTCTTCCTCTAAGAGTGGACCTTCTGCGTCAACCTCACGTAAAGAAGGTACACCCAAACCTCCACGCTCTTCGTCTGACTGCCCTCAGACTATCGAAAGACTCTCAAGAGCTAGAGGCTTTTCGAAGGAGGCAGCCAGAGCGATTGCCAGAGCAAGGAGGACATCCACTCTCAGAGTCTATCAGTCCAAATGGGAAGTCTTCCGAAGCTGGTGTAAGGCGAATGCAGTTTCCTCAACCAGTACCACTGTAACCCAGATTGCTGACTTCCTGTTACATCTAAGGAACGTAAGATCCCTATCAGCTCCTACGATCAAGGGTTACAGGAGTATGTTGGCAGCGGTCTTCCGCCACAGAGGCTTGGATCTTTCCACCAATAAAGATCTACAGGACCTCCTTAGGTCTTTTGAGACCTCTAAGGAACGTCGGTTATCCACACCAGGCTGGAACCTAGACGTGGTTTTAAGGTTCCTAATGTCATCAAGGTTTGAACCTCTCCAATCAGCCTCTTTTAAGGATCTTACATTAAAAACTCTTTTCCTCGTCTGCTTAGCAACAGCTAAAAGAGTAAGTGAGATCCACGCCTTCAGCAGGAACATAGGTTTTACATCTGAAACGGCTACATGTTCCTTGCAGCTCGGTTTTCTGGCTAAAAACGAGCTTCCTTCCCGTCCTTGGCCTAAGTCGTTCGAGATCCCAAGCCTGTCCAACTTGGTGGGGAACGAACTTGAGAGAGTACTTTGCCCAGTAAGAGCTCTTAAGTACTATTTAAGACGTTCAAAGCCATTACGAGGACAATCAGAAGCTTTATGGTGTTCTATCAAGAAGCCTTCTCTTCCGATGTCTAAGAACGCAGTTTCTTACTACATCAGGCTTCTGATTAGAGAAGCACATTCTCATCTGAAGGAAGAAGACCTTGCTTTGCTGAAGGTAAGGACACATGAAGTTAGAGCTGTCGCTACTTCAGTGGCCTTCAAACAGAACCGTTCTCTGCAGAGTGTTATGGATGCAACCTATTGGAGAAGCAAGTCAGTGTTCGCATCATTCTATCTCAAAGATGTCCAGTCTCTTTACGAGAACTGCTACACCCTGGGACCATTCGTAGCAGCGAGTGCAGTAGTAGGTGAGGGCTCAGCCACTACATTCCCATAATCCCATAACCTTTTTAATCTTTCTCTTGAATACTTTTTATTGTTGTCTTTTGGGTTGTACGGAAGGCTAAGAAGCCTTCCGCATCCTGGTTGATTTGGCGGGTGGTCAAATTCTTTCTTGAGAAGCGCCTGGGTTAGAGGTTGTGATGAGGTCCTTTAGTATGGGTTGCAGCCCTTTATACTTCAGCACCTAGGAGTCGTTCAGCATCCTAAGAGGACCGCTAGGCTCAGTAAGGAAGACGTACTTAAAAAAGGCAGAGTAATAGTTCAAGTCGACTTCCTTACCAGGTACTTATTTATTTTATGTTTGTTATTTTGAATAACTGCTAAAATGAAATACGGGATACTTAGCTTCTTTGTTAACATGTATGCTGGTCTCCACCCACCACCCTGGGTGTGAATCAGCTACATGATCATCGGGTAAGATTAATATTGAAAAATGTTATTTTCATTAGTAAAATAAATTTATTAATATACTTACCCGATGATCATGAATTTAAGAACCCTCCCTTCCTCCCCATAGAGAACCAGTGGACCGAGGAGAAAATTGAGTTCTTGTTGACAAGAAGTACTTGAGTACCTACTCACAGATGGCGCTGTTGTGTACACCCCCACCTGGATAGCGATCGCTGGCGTATCCCGACCGTAGATTTCTGTCGGGCAACGGAGTTGACAGCTACATGATCATCGGGTAAGTATATTCAAAAATTTATTTTACTAATGAAAATAACATTTATCCAGAACTAAACCGCGACGAGGTTGTTCAGAGGCTTTATGGTGCTCCGTTAAAAAGCCCTCTTTGCGCATGTCTAAGAATGCGTGGTCTTATGTTCCATCACCTGAGGCCATAGCCGTTAGAAATAAAGTCTTCCTAAGAAGAGTGATATAAGAGCAGGATTCATTGTCCGTGTCCATCGCAAGTTTGAGAACACCGTTCATAGACCAAGAGTCCTTTTGTGGCTGAACCGAAGGTCGAAGCCTAGCACATGTTTTTGGGGTTGATGAGAAATAGGAATCAGCTAGGTTAATGTTGAACCCAACAAGGTAGATCTTCTTCAAAGCTGACTTGATGGTGGTTAAAGTGCTAACTGTTAGGCCTTTGCCAAATAGGAACCTCAAGAAAGAGATGGCTAAATGCGGGGACATACGAGTATGGTCTGCACTCTTAGGGGACCTACTAGTTGTTAACGGCCGAATCATATTGGCGAATTGTCGAGTCCCTTTTTGTCCCATTCGATGAAGAGATCGTTTCCGGTTCAATGTTCGCATCTCTACGAGCTGCCAACTTCCTGTAGTCCACAAAGTTAGAGTTTTGGCTATCCTTGAGTAATCTGACACAGTGAGTTTGGATACTCGGGTCAGTTTGAGGAACGGGATCCGGATGGGACTGAGTTTCAACTCGAGGAGGAGAGGAAACCAACTGTTCTTGGCCAGTGAGGTGGTACTAAAGCCACTGCGCCCGGGAAGGAGCGTAGTTTGTGTGAAAGTTTTTAGAAGATTCCCTGGGGGAGATAGGGAAATCTTCTAATGGTTCCAATCCCGGGGTAATGCGTCCATGGCATAAGCCCGAGGGTCCAGGGTTGGGGTCACATAACAAGGAAGTTAGTGATTCATCTGAGTTGCGAATAGATCTACCTGGAGGCCTGGAACGAGCCTGAGTATCCACCGGAATGAAATTATGTCTAGAGACCATTCTGACTCCAGTGGATCCGTCCTGGATAGTGAGTCCGCTCTCACATTCTGGCCTCCCGCTAGGTGAGGTGCTGACAGGAACCAGTTCTCTTCTGTTGCCCAGGCGAAGATAGTGACCAGGATCTGATTCAGGTTGGGTGACTTGGATCCTCCCCTGTTGACGTAGTGTACTGCGTCTGTGCTGTCTGACACTACTCTGATGTGGGTCGACCTCGGAGGAGAGTCTCTCTTCAGGGTCAAGAACACTGCCATGGCTTTGAGAACAATGATATGGGACTGTTTCATGGAGAGTGACCAAGAACCTGAAACATCTGATGTTCGGAGTAATCCCCCCCATCCACTTAGAGACGCGGCTGTATGGAATGTCACTTGTGGAGGTGGGAATTGTAGAGGAACCGATTTGGAGAGGTCCTTCGGTTCGGACCATGGTCGTAGTCTCATTTTCAAGACAGAGGGGATCTTCGAGACCATGTCTCTTATAGGTACTGTAGCTCTCTTTCTCCAAACTCGATTGATGTCTTTGAGTTTGGCTTTTATTAGATCTGTTACTGAAGTGAATTGGAAAAGTCCGAGGATACTTTCTAAGGCTCTTCGGACACCTGTTTGTGTTTGAGAAAATCTTTTTGATCTTGGAAACTATTCCTCTTACCTTTTGGAAGGGAGAGACAACGTGTGCTTCGAAAGGTCCCACTGAATGGCTAACCATTCTAAGCGGACTGATGGTTGCAGGCGAGATTTTTTGGAGATTGACCCGAAATCACAGGTTGTCGAGAAATTGGAATACCGGTAATTCCTTTGTAGCTCTGTTGCCTTCTATGACCGGCCGGGCCCAAATGAGCCAACCGGCCAGATAAGCAATGATCTGTATCTCTTGGTTCCTGAGTTGTTCTAACACTCTCTCTCCTAGTTTTGTGAATATCCTGGGATCAATGTTGAGGCCAAAGGGCATGTCTTGAACACAAAGGCTTTCCTGCTTAGGCGGAAACCCAGATAAGAAGAGAAGTTTCGAGCTAAAGGCGCAAGATAATAGTTGTCGGTAAGATCGACAGAGGTGGTGACGGTCCTACGGGGAAGTAAGGTCCGTACCTGAGAGATAGTCAACATCCGGAACTTGTCGCAGAGAATGTAAGAGTTTAGCTTGACAAGTCCAGGTCCACTCTCAATGCCGCCAAGCCTTTCTTCGGAATTGTGAACAGGTGGCTTTGGAACTTCAGTGATCGATCCCGTTTGATTGCTTCTTCTTGAGTAACCCTGTGGTGTACTCTTCCAGGATGGGAGTGGATTTCTGGGAGAAGGTCACTGGTGGAGGAGGAGGACCTTGTGGCCATTTTCACCTCAAACCTTTAGAGATTATGCTATGAGCCCACAGACCGAAGGTCCAATGGTCTCGAAAGTGGTAAAGTCTACCCCCTACCGGGACCACCGCGTTGTGAGGGGGTGAATCTAGGTACTTTCCTTCTCCGAGCCCCCTTTTTTCTAGGTCCGTCTCGATGGCGAGACTGTCTTCTACTCCTGTAGCTTCCTCTCTGGTGTCCACGAGAGGAGCCTGAGGGTTCGGATCTAGGGCTGTATGCAGGTAAAACATCCCAACGGGGTTGGGCTGTGTACCTGGGGAATCAGTGAGGTAGACCACCTGATGAGGGGGATTTGGATGCATAGACGTCGAATCGGAGGGAGGCTGTGATGACGAGTGGGTAACCGACTATCGATTCCTGTCTGATAGAGGCCTCAGACAGAACGTATTTCCCACAACTAACCCGATCAGACCATCAAACGTGTAGGTCGAATTGGAAGGGCAGATCTTGGAATTATCGTAACCCCCAGACTGACAACATCCTGGTCCAGACAGATCGGGCCTGCCCTTTAGGAAATAATACTGTTACCTTCGGTACCTTGTCTAACCTAACCAAGGCAATCTCTTTCAATCGAATGAATCCGTTGAACGGGAATTCTAGTACCTGGGAGTAAATTCTAGGTCCCCCAGAGGGAGGATGTCTATGCCTTCCAGATTTATGGTACCATCTATATATGGAACATGTAAGGCAAATCTCTATGCGTTGTTTTTATCGAAGGAGGTTACTTCGATATGCCTGGGGCTGTAGGGGGAAACTTCTGAGTTCCTGAACGGATCTGACTCACTACCATACTTTTGAGCTCCGTCATAGCCCCTTGGTTTTCCCTAGAATGTGTTGCTTTTAGCAGTCACGGTTTATGCAGGGTAACATGAACATCAGGATCCATTAAGGGTCCTAGGTCGGTGACGTAGGTAATTGCAAAGCTGAAGGCTCAAAATTCATCCCCACCTACCTGCCCGTCCATGGGGTCGTCGTCCAACCTTAGAGAGGACACTCTGAGGAGATAGGGACCTCTAGATGGAGCATTTCTTCCCAACCTTGATAACCAAGGGCGGAGAGCCTCTCTTGCAGGCCAGAGAGATTCATCATCATCCTGACGGGAACCATGTAGGTGAACCTTCTGTAAAAGAAAGGGGACATAAGTCTGGATGTTCCTTGAACTTTGGTTAATGATCCTATTCACAGGCTGGGATCAGCTGTATAACTCATAAAAATCAATTTTAAAGAAAAATCATTTAATGTACTATCTTTTGGGGTATAGTTCGACACTTGTATTCATGAAATGTGATACTGTTGGCGCATCCGCCACAGGTTGGCCACCCCTGACTCAGACGTTCAGAACCGGGTCTAACATTATTTACTGGCTATTAGTATTCTATTGATTCATCTGTTCACTGACCAGAGTTTCAAGGAACAGTAGATAGCCTCTCATGGCATGGTTAGTCTCGACCCGGCCCTTCATTAGAAGGGGCCAACGTTTGGTTCCCAGTACTGAGTGGAAACTTATTTCTATTTGAACACTATGTTGTATGGATATTTATTCATATTTAGGCATAGTTAGAATTGAATATGTATAAATATAGGCATAATCAATTTATTTCTATTTGAACAACATGTTGTATGAATATTTATTCATATTTAGGTATAGTTAGAATTGAATATGCACAAATATAGGCACAATCAATTTATTTCTATTTGAACACTATGTTGTATGGATATTTATTCATATTTAGGCATAGTTAGAATTGAAAATGCATAAATATAGGCATAATCAATTTATTTCTATTTGAACACGATGTTGTATGGATATTTATCCATATTTATACATAGTTAGAATTAAATATATGCATAAATATAGGCATAGTTATGTCCATATATTTTTATTTGGACTTTCAAGAATAACTAATGAATATTACCAACGCAAATTCAAAGTGTCATTAAAGTAAGTACAGTTTACTTTGTATTCATGTTAAATCCTTTCCTTTACAGCAAAACAAGAGATTGGTCCCCCGTGGTCTGAGTGAGCTCTGTCTGTACCGGAGCTCCGGTAACAATCCCCGGTACAAAGGTCCGTCATAGTGACAACGTGAACACCAGAGGAAAACTAATATTAACCTCAATGCTGATTGCCTGTACGATATCCGGTTAAGCCGGAGATTCGATGAAAAGGATCGTAATAACGATATTGTGATTATTTATGAAAAAGGGGTTCATACCCTGATTCTGATCGTCTGATTGATCTCTGTTTGTAACGGAGAACTAGTGACAAAGGTCCGTCATCGTGAAAACGTGATCCTCAGCGGTACGATAACATTCTGAATGTTTGTGTTATCTCCAGTGAAGCCGGAGATTCGATGAAAAAGGGACCGTAATAATGAAACTGTGAAGTCTTCATCGGTATCACATTGTTAACTCCGGTTCTGGCCGTCTGCTTGATCTCTGTTTGTACCGGAGATCCGGTAGCAAAGGCCCGTCACCGTGATATCGTGACCGTTCCCGGTACGATAACATTAACCTCAATGAATGATTGTGTTATCTCCCGTGAAGCCGGCCGTAACGGTGTAATTATGATCAAACATGACAAAGGTTCGTGTGTAAAAGGCTTCAGCCGGAGTCCGAGTGCCGGATTTCACCGTTGCACTCCAAAAATCTGCTCCTGAACGTTAACTAGTTCTCACCCAATGAGTATCCATATAGCGGAGCATAACTCAAGGCGGAGCTAAGCATAACTCCGGAGCTAAGGGTGTCGGTATAAAACGACCCCAAATAATGACTCATACACTAACGTACCTATTAATAGTGTTAGCTATATTAACAGTAACCACATCAATAAAAACGTTTATAATATTAAACGTACTATCATCAACTCTGATACTAAGAGGAGGCTTGAATAACTCGTGATCGTATAAAAACGGAGAACGGGAAATCACCTCTCTTACTCGAGCTAACAAAGAAAACGAGAGAAGGGATAACTCATATCTGTAGAACAGGGAACGAGCAGTCTCTGTTTTCGCTCTCAAGGTTACATAATAAAAAACTAACATCACACAATAAAACAAGAACATTAATAAAATTGATTGCTTTTCTTAGTAATAACCAAGAACGAAGAATAATGTAACAAAAAAACAAGGATATAGTCTAAATCGAAGCCTCTGAGGCGAGAACAAACTAACAGACTAAATCGCTAAACTTTAATTCGCTATTCTTTAAATCGCTATTCTTCGTAGGTCCAAATTGGACTTGCAAGCAAATAAATACCATAGTAAAAATTAATGATAACACTAAAAGGCCATAAAACGTAAGTGATATAACCAAGATGACAGAGTACCAGATGGGCAAAATTAACTAGAATATTTACCGAAGCGAACATAACCCAAAATGGCTGCCGATACCTCGGCAAGACAATCGCTTCCAAAACTAAAAACCACCATATTGGAAACAGAACAAATGCCCGGTACTGTCAAAAGCTACCAAAACAAACTATGGTACTTAACATTGGTAAGGGTGAAGTATCAACGTCAGTCATGTTGAATTAACGACAATCACTTCGAAAAACACTGGGCAAAACACTTATCAACTTTGCTGGCAAGTCCAAAACAGAAGGATGACCTAGTGAGCGCGAGTGGTGGGTGTCGGTGGGGTAACCCAACTGTATTCTCTAGGGCCTGTCACGGCCCTCCCCCTTTGATGAAGGGATTATCTAAATGGAAGACAGCCTGTGAATAGTGTTTTACAAACGCCCTTGTTAGATATACGACACCAACAAGGTGCTCGCGCGAGGGTTGTAACCTCTGCATTCCATGCTTTTAATTTTCTCTGGTATATTTGGAAGATTTATATCAGAAAAAGTACAAAGAAGGACTTTTTCGCCGGGCGTCACAGGTCTCTCCCCAGAAATAGATTTTTCCTTCGTCAAAATCCCTTTTCTTGAGAGCGCCCAGATTAAGGGTATTGATGAGGTCCTGTTATAGGGGGTGTTCACCCTGGATATAGCAGCTCCTGGGAGTCTTTCAGCATCCTAAGAGGATTGCTGGGCTTCGTGAGGATAGCGGACTAATGAGGCAGAGTAATAATCAGAGTCTGCTTCCTTACCAGGTACCTATACTTAAGTCTGTTTTTTGAATAGATGTCAAAAACTCTTGAGCATATATGCCTTTATTGTATTAATACTGGTCTCTACCCACCACCATGGGTGTGAATCAGCTATTATATATTCACCGGCTAAGTTTAATATTTAGAAATGATATTTTGATTATAAAATAAATTTTTGAATATACTTACCCGGTGAATATATAAATTAAAGGCCCTCCCTTCCTCCCCGATAGAGACCTAGGGGACTGAGAAGAACTGGAGATGTTGACAAGTATATGCGGTATCTGGCCGATAGTCGGTGCTGGTGGTCACACCCGCAACCTTCACGGCGATCGATCGCGAGTTTTTGGAATATGTCGAGCCGTCGGAGACGTCAGCTATTATATATTCACCGGGTAAGTATATTCAAAAATTTATTTTATAATCAAAATATCATTTTATGTAAAGTCATGGAGAAGATGTTCAATGCAAGACTGATGTGGTACCTTGAAAAGAAAGGTATTTTATCACCCATACAATGTGAATTCAGAAAAATGCACTTAACGACTGATGTGTTGATACGACTTGAGTCGTCAATTTGTGAAGTGTTTTCTTCCAAACAGCACCATGTGACGGTCTTTTTTTAACCCTGAAAAGGCTTATGATACTACATGGAGATATGATATCCTTAAAACCATTCATGAATTGGGATTAAGAGGAGAGCTACCAATGTTTATCCAATCATTTCTTTCACAGTTTTTCAAGTGAGAGTGGGGGAAACACTATCAGAGAGTAAATGTCAGGAATAGGGAATTCCTCAGGGAAGTGTGCTGAGTGTGACCCTGTTTGCATTAGCAATTAATGGGATATCCTCAGTCATTCCCCAGGATGTTCTCTCCACATTATTTGTGGATGATCTCTCTATATCATTTGCTGGAGCTAGAATGGCAATGGTTGAGAGAAAACTACAACTTGCAATGGACCAAATTATTCAGTGGGCTGATATGAATGGGTTTTAAGTTTTCAACAAGCAAAACTACTATTGTACATATCTGTCATATCCGGGGAGTACATCCAGACCCGGATATATAAATGAAAGGTCAATGGATCCCATGTGTAGGTGAATGTAAGTTTTTAGGATTGATTTAAGATTGTGTGTTGACATGGGTTCCACACTTAAAGGCATTAAAAGCTAAATGTCTTGAGGCTCTGAATCTTTTAAAAGTATTGTCCCATACATCATGGGGGGCAGACCGTAAAACTATTTTAAAATTATACAAGGCCTTAATTTTTTCCAAAATTAGTTATGGGTGGGAAATATACTCCTCAGCCACCCCAAGCCGATTAAAGATATTAGATTTAATTCATCATGCTGGTATGAGATTGTCCACAGGAGCGTTTAGAACATCACCTATCCCAAGTCTCCTTGTGGATGCTGGAGAGTTACCTCTAGACCATTATCGCATGTCTTCCATTATTCGGTATTGGTTTAGGAGACTCTCCAACTCGCTAGCTTTTCAGATTGCAAGCCTTGTAAGGAACTCAACATACTTTGAGTTGCACCCAAAATCTCTTCAACCTTATGGCTTCCGAGTAAAACAATCATTAAACAGTCTTGATAAAATTAGAGGTAAGGTACTTCCATTGAAGATACCATCAAGCCCTCCGTGGAAATTACCAGAGATATCTTTCTGTAAATATTTTATTGGTGTTAAAAGAACATGACTGAATTAGAAGCTTGGTCTCTTTTTATAGAACATGTTGAAGAACATAGGGAATCATCTTTTATATATACCGATGGCTCCAAATCCGATGCTGGCGTTAGATTTGGAGTATACTGTATAGTAGTTCTTTTAACTGTAGAGGGGCACTTCCTCCAATATCTTCCATATTTTAAAAAGACTTACCTGGTAGTTATATGTATAGCTTACGTCTCTGACGTCACGGCAGAAATTTTAAAACTCGCGCCAATCGCCGATTGAATAGCCAGATGTACCACCTGTGCGCCCTAGCGAGGTACCTAAGAACTACTGTATTCCATTATTCTTCATAACTTCTCTGCCGGCTCACGTGGCAAGACGTTGGATTTTTCACTCTCTGTAACCTGTATACAGTACTGTAATTGCAGTCATCTTGGTGATGTACAATTTACTATTGGCTTTTGCTAGTTTTGATTATAACTGAGAGTAGTGTTGGGTTATGATCGATATGTTCATAACTTGTAAGGGGTAGGATTAGGAGTTTTTTCCACCTACTGAAAAAATACGAACCTACTTTTAAAAACATAAAGGCGGTAGGTAAACACTACCGCGACCCGATGACGTCACAATCATATGACGTAATCTTCGTATTTACTACGTAGTATGACTTGCATTTTCATTTCTTTTTCGATGCAGTGAATGGAAGTAAAACTTTTTATTAACTAAAAATAGTTAAGTTTTTACTTGGAAGAATATATTTTTCCTATTATTGTTCTTTATTTGGATAATCATCTATCTATTTTCAGAGTTTAAATAAACTAACGTACCGTTAAAGTTACGCTGTGCAGTTCTTTGTCAATCGATACAGTATCACAATTCCTTTTTATCGTTATTTATGAAATGTATAATTTTCAATATTTAACTTAGCCGGTGATTATAATAGCTGCAACTCTGTTGCCCGACAGACAACTCTAAGGTAAAAACTCGCCAGCGATCGCTACACAGGTTGCGGGTGTGCCCAACAGCGCCATCTGTCGTCTAGATACCCAGTACTCAATGTAAACAAAGACTCAATTTTCTCTCTGTCGTGCTATCGACAAGACGTACTTACTCGATGTTACTAAACTGGAGTTTTTTCACAACTAATTGGTGAAGTACATTATTCTAGTTTTGAGCTTTCGCTGTGCAGGGTTTCTCTTCACACAAATCCTTGAACTCTTTTTGATAACGGATTCTTTGTTGATGACTTTTTGATAGTTTTTTGAATTCCCCTTTGACCAATTCAAAATGGCTGACCCTTCACAAGTCCCAAAATTTAGGAAATGCAATGCTAGGGACTGTTCAAGGCGTCTTCCGAAGGCTTCTATCGACCCTCACACTGTTTGTTCCAATTGTCGGGATAAAACCTGTCAATTGGAAGATCGTTGTGAGGAGTGCGTTGGGCTTTCGGAATTCGATTTTATCGAATTCCAAAAGTATACACGTAGGCTAGAGAGAGATAGAGTTAGGAGAAGTTCCTCTCGTTCTATTGATATTTCCTCTCCTCATGCCCCACAACCTATTCCTTCCCCTGTAGTGGTTGCTCCTAATCCCCCTCCTGGCACTCAGGAACCTTCGATGGCTGATATGATGCGTGCCATCCAAGCTCTGGGTGAGAGAGTTGAGTCCCTGGCTAGTGACCGTAATCAGCTCATGGCGGATGTGAAGGAGCTGAAGTGCAAAAGTGCAGTGGGAAGTGATAAAGTGCCGAGTGTTAGTGTTGTGGATAGTGTTGCGCTTGAGGGTTCGTCTGTTCGTGCCTGTCGTCCTCCTAGTCCGGGACCTCTTGCAAGCTCCCAAGTCCAGGGGAGAAGCAATGTCGTACGACAAATGGGTTTGAGAGGCTTTAATCAGCGAACAGACGTTCCCTCCGTGGTATCGGGCGTATCTACCCAAGATCGCCCCTGCCTAACTAAGACGAGAGAGCCCATTTATACCTCGTCTTCGGAAGGTGTTTCTCGCAAGAAACCCTCGACCAAGGTCTCACGACCGTTAAAGCGCAAGTCGGTCCCTTCCGCACAAGTCCAACGGCCCAGTTGTAGCCACTGGGTCAGTTCGGACTCGCTGCCGTCATCCGATGACTGCTCACCGCCTAAGAGAGGCAAAGCGGTACCGCTTCAGACAGTTACACCGTCTGTCGCCGCACCTGCTCCTGTAGACCCTAAGTGGTCTCTACTGCAAGACATGCAGTCTAAACTAACGTCTCTTATGCAGGACTTTCGTGCGGAGAAGGTTGCTGCCGCACCAGCTAGTGCAGCTCCTTGCCTACAACCGCCCACACGATCGGTTGTGCGTCCTGTGGACGCTGAGGTAACCTTCTCACGCACACCAGTTGAGAGAGTTCCGCCACCCATGCGTTCCAGTGTGATCTGCCAGTCGCATGTTGACGTTCAGCGACGCACGGAGGTCTCCGTTGACGTTCGTGAGGTTCAACAACCGTCAGAGTTGTTTTGTTTTGACGCGGTGCGTCAACCTCCGCAACCCAGTGTGGTTGCCACTGCTCACCCACATCAGTCCAGACAGTCTGGAGTAGACGCTGTGCGTCCCCGCGCTGCTATGGTTGTTGCCAGCTCACAGACTGGGCAGCAGTTCCATGACGTTGCGTCCGGCTCAGTCACGCATGCACCCGTGCGACCGGACTCAGCTAACCAGCCGTTACCCACTCCGTTGCCGTTCCCTCATCAGTTATCGGATGAGGGACTTTCTGATGATGATGTTGCTGCACACGTAGATGAACCGCATTCAGAACTGGACGAGCCTAAGTCTACGCAACCCTCTTTGGACTTTAGGAAAGTTTTGGCCCTTTTCAAAGAGATGTTTCCGGACCAGTTTGTTTCTGTGGCTCCGCGTTCTCCTCCGTCAGAGTTTGTGTTAGGCATGCTGTCAACCACTCCTGCCTTTACTAGACTCGTCCTCGCACGCTCGTCCAAGAGAGCTTTGCGGGTGATAGGAGAATGGCTGCAGTCCAAGAAGAGTTTAGGGAAGACAGCTTTTACGTTTCCCCCTGCTAGACTCTCTTCTAGATGGAGCGTCTGGTATGCCACGGGAGAAGTTCTCGGCTTGGGAGTTCCTGCCTCTGCCCAGGGCGACTTCTCAAGTCTTGTAGACTCTCCCCGCCGCCTTGCCATGAGACGCTCAAAGATATGTTGGTCATCTTCGGACCTGGACCCCCTTTTGAAAGGTATCTTTAGAGCCTTCGAAGTTTTTAACTTCTTAGACTGGTGTCTAGGAGCTCTAAGCAGAAAGATCTCTCCGACAGAGAAGGAGACTTCCTTGCTCATTATGTCCTGCATGGACAAGGCCGTACGTGATGGGTCTAATGAGCTTGCTGCATCATTTGTGTCCGGAGTCCTTAAGAAGCGTGAAAACCTATGCTCATTCCTTTCAGCTGGAGTTACACCATGCCAGAGATCCGAACTTCTGTTTGCTCCTCTTTCCAAGTGCCTTTTTCCAGAAGACCTGATTAAGGAAATTGCCGCTTCTTTGATACAGAAGGACACTCACGATCTTGTTGCGTCCTCAGCTCGCAAAGCTACCCCTTTGCCTACCTTGTCAGCTAGACCAAGGATGGACACTCCAGCGTCCCGTTTTATTCCGCCCTTTCGTGGCAGAGCCTCCAGCAGAGGAGGTGCTCGTGCCGAAGGGAAACGAGGAAAGAAGAAAGGAACCAAGTCCTTTAAGGGCAGAGTCTGACTGCCAGCTTCTTCAGACAGCAGTGGGAGCCAGACTCAAGAACTTCTGGCAGACCTGGGAAAAAAGAGGCGCAGATGCACAATCTGTGAAGTTGCTCAGAGAGGGGTACAAGATTCCGTTTGTACGGAAACCCCCTCTAGCAACGTCTCCCATCGATCTCTCTCCCAAGTACAGAGAGGAAGACAAGAGACGAGCCTTGAAACAGGAAGTGTCTCTTTTACTAGAGAAGGGAGCGGTGGTCAAAGTCTCGGACCATCAAACCCCGGGATTCTACAACCGCCTCTTCTTGGTGTCAAAGAAGACAGGAGGGTGGAGGCCGGTGCTAGACGTTAGTGCTCTGAATGTCTTTGTCACAAAGCAGACGTTCTCCATGGAGACCACAAAGTCGGTTCTAGCAGCGGTCAGAAGGGAAGACTGGATGGTCTCTTTAGACCTAAGGAACGCCTACTTCCACGTCCCCATCCACCCGGACTCCCAACCTTTTCTGAGATTCATTTTCGAAAAGGTTGTCTACCAGTTTCAAGCCCTGTGCTTTGGCCTAAGCACAGCTCCTCTTGTGTTTACGAGGCAGATGAGGAATGTAGCCAAATTCCTTCATTTAGCGGACATCCGAGCCTCCCTCTATTTGGACGACTGGCTTCTCAGAGCTTCTTCCAGTCGTCGCTGTCTGAAGGATCTAAAGTGGACTCTAGATCTGACCAAGGAATTGGGTCTCCTTGTCAATATGGAAAAGTCACAAGTGGTCCCATCCCAAACTATTGTGTATTTAGGGATGGAGATTCACAGTCTAGCTTTTCGGGCTTTTCCGTCGGCCCCCAGAACAAGCCAAGCCCAGTTATGCATCCAGAACATGCTGAAGAAGGAACGATGTTCAGTCAGGAAGTGGATGAGTCTGATAGGGACGCTATCATCCCTGGAACAGTTTGTGTCATTAGGAAGACTACACCTCCGTCCTCTTCAATATCACCTAGCATTTCACTGGAAAAAGGACAAGACGCTAGAAGCGGTCTCGATCCCCATTTCCGAGAAGATGAAGTCTTGCCTGACGTGGTGGAAGGACAGTATCAGCCTCAGAGAGGGTCTACCCCTGGCTGTTCAGACTCCCAACCACGTTCTCTTCTCGGACGCATCGGACGTAGGCTGGGGCGCGACATTAGACGGTCGGGAATGTTCGGGAATATGGAACTCGAGTCAAAGGACTATGCATATCAACTGCAAGGAGCTACTGGCAGTACATCTGGCCTTGAAAAGCTTCAGGTCTCTCCTTCAAGGCAAAGTGGTGGAGGTGAACTCGGACAACACCACTGCTTTGGCGTACATCTCCAAGCAAGGAGGGACCAACTCACTGACGTTGTACGAGATCGCAAGGGACCTGCTCATCTGGTCAAAAGGTCAAAACATATCGCTAGTAACGAGGTTCATCCAAGGCAACTTGAATGTCATGGCAGATTTTCTCAGTCGGAAGGGGCAAGTAATTCCAACAGAATGGACCCTCCACAAGGATGTATGCAAGAGACTTTGGGCCACTTGGGGCCAACCAACCATAGATCTCTTTGCAACCTCGATGACCAAGAGGCTCCCAATATATTGCTCACCAATCCCGGACCCAGCAGCAATTCATATAGATGCCTTTCTCCTAGATTGGTCACATCTAGATCTATACGCATTCCCACCGTTCAAGATTGTCAACAAGGTACTGCAGAAGTTCGCCTCTCACGAAGGGACAAGGTTGACGCTAGTTGCTCCCCTCTGGCCCGCGAGAGAATGGTTCACCGAGGTACTTCGATGGCTAGTAGACGTTCCCAGAACTCTTCCTCTAAGGGTGGACCTGCTACGTCAGCCACACGTAAAGAAGGTACACCAAAGCCTCCACGCTCTTCGTTTGACTGCCTTCAGACTATCGAAAGACTCTCGAGAGCTAGAGGCTTTTCGAAGGAGGCAGCCAGGGCGATTGCTAGAGCAAGGAGAACATAAGTCTTTTGAGACCACGATGGAGCGTCGTTTGGTTACGCCTGGTTGGAATTTAGACGTGGTACTAAGATTCCTCATGTCAGACAGGTTCGAGCCTCTACAATCAGCCTCCCTGAAAGATCTCACCTTAAAGACACTTTTCCTGGTATGCTTAGCCACAGCTAAAAGAGTCAGTGAGATTCATGCCTTCAGCAAGAACATCGGATTTTCGTCAGAAAAGGCTACATGTTCACTACAACTTGGTTTTCTAGCCAAAAACGAGCTACCTTCTCGACCTTGGCCGAAATCGTTCGATATTCCCAGCTTATCGAATATGGTGGGCAATGAACTAGATTGAGTCTTATGCCCTGTGAGAGCTCTTAAGTTCTATTTAAAACGAACTAAACCTTTACGAGGCCTTTCTGAAGCTTTATGGTGTTCAGTTAAGAAACCATCTTTGCCTATGTCAAAGAATGCTTTATCCTATTTTATCAGACTGTTAATACGAGAAGCTCATTCCCATCTGAGTGAGGAAGACCAAGCATTGCTGAAGGTAAGGACACACGAAGTTAGAGCTGTCGCAACTTCCGTGGCCTTTAAACAAAATAGATCTCTGCGAAGTATAATGGACGCAACCTATTGGAGAAGCAAGTCAGTGTTCGCGTCTTTTTATCTTAAGGATGTCCAGTCTCTTTACGAGGACTGCTACACACTGGGACCATTCGTAGCAGCGAGTGCAGTAGTGGGTGAGGGCTCAACCACTACAATTCCCTAATTCCATAACCTTTTAATCTTTCTCTTGAAATGTTTTTATTGTTGTTTTTTGGGTTGTCCGGAAGGCTAAGAAGCCTTTCGCATCCTGGTTGATTTGGCGGGTGGTCAAAGTCTTTTCTTGAGAGCGCCTAGATTAGGGGTTTTGATGAGGTCCTGTTGTATGGGTTGCAACCCTTGATACTTCAGATCCTAGGGGTCGATCAGCATCCTAAGAGGATCACGAGGCTCCGTAAGGAAGACGTACTTAAAAAGGCAGAGTAATTGTTCAAGTAGACTTCCTTACCAGGTACCTATTTATTTTGTTTTTGTTATTTTGATAACTTCTAAAATGAAATAAAAACTCTTAGCTCATAATAATGTAAACATATATTGCTGGTCTCTACCCACCCCCGTGGGTGTGAATCAGCTATTATAATCACCGGCTAAGTTAAATATTGAAAAATGTTATTTTGATAATAAAATAAATTTTTGAATATACTTACACGGTGATTATAAATTAAAGGACCCTCATTTCCTCCCCAATAGAGACGCAGTGGGACGAGGAGAAAATTGAGTCTTTGTTTACATTGAGTACTGGGTATCTGGACGACAGATGGCGCTGTTGGGCACACCCGCAACCTGTGTAGCGATCGCGGGCGAGTTTCTACCTTAGAGTTGTCTGTCGGGCAACAGTGTTGCAGCTATTATAATCACCGGGTAAGTATATTCAAAAATTTATTTTATTATCAAAATAACATTTCTACTTAAAGACCAAAGTATTTAAGTTCTTGTAATATAAAAGGAATATATATTATTTTTTAAGAATATATTTGTCCTATTAGTATACTTTATTCAGAGAATCATCGATCTTTTTTCAGAGTTATAGTAAACTAGTGTACAGTTAAAGTTACACTACGCAGTTCTCATTCAATCGATTCAGTATCATAAATTACTTTGTATCATTATTTATGAAAAGTAAATTCTACTTAGCAACCAAAGTATTCAAGTTCTTTTAATACAAAAGGAATGTATTATTTTTAAGAATTTATTTGTCCTATTAGTATTCTTTATTTAGAGAATCATCAATCTATTCTCAGAATTTAAATAAAACTAGCGTATAGTTAAAGTTACACTACGTTGTTCTCAGACAATCGATACAGTCTCACAAATTGTTTTCGATATTGGGATTTCTAATATTAATCAAAGAACCTATTGAATTCTCATTCAAGCCCTTAGCTGATTAATATCTCTCACAGCGGGCAGGTCTAATTAATATTTTACATTTAATGTACTTTCTTTTTACAAGGTAAAAGGCTTATATGTCTTTCCTTTGGTCTTATGTGAAAGAATATTAAAAAGTGCAATTTTCAGTGCTACTTAGTGCAGTGAAGGGTGCGTCTGCTCGAACCTATCGTTATCCTAGCCTTAGACCTCTTCCAAGCTCCCCAACCCCTGGGAGAAGGAATGTCGATCGGCGGAAGGAAACGAGAGGCGTTAACGCTCAAGCAGATGTCCCCTCGAGCACTCCTGTTGTCTCTCCCCAGGACGCTCGCCCTCACCGTTGGTAAGGCGAGGTAAAAGTGTTATCTTCAAAGTCGATTGACTCAGCTCACAGACAGAGCAGGCGTCTTTCATATTTCACTTCCTTCTAAACAAATAGCTAGCGTCAAGAAGGACACTGAGCGTTAAGGAATGGAGAACATCACGCCAAGCGTTGAGTAGCTGGAAGTCATGACACGTAACACATCGAGCTTCCTGTAGAACGTCAAGCTTCCTGTAGGACGTCGAGTGTCCAACAGGACGTCGAACGTCCAGCACTACTAAAGAGACTTGTAAGAGTTTGACACGATGTTTGGAACTGAGTGCAACTTCTTTGTCTCTCTTTTTGGATGAGCGAATGTTCTAGACGTGATTGTCATAGTTCCAAGCGTCTGAATCGCAAGCGTTTGAATCGTGAACGTCTGAATCGCAAGTGCCATTGTTCCGAATGTCAAGCAGTTGAACAGGATGTCGAGTGTCAAGCAACGTCGAGCGTCTAGCAGTTGGACGTGACGCCGAGTTTCAAACATAGTTGCGAGCGTCTAAACCGCGAACTTTATTGTTCCAAGAGTCACGTAGCGCCGAGCATCAAGCAGTTGCATGACATCTTGCATCCAGCAGTTGGACTTAACGCAAGCAGTTAGACGCGAAGTTTGGCATCAGGACTTGGATGTCGTTATTACACCAGTCGAGCCGAACATCAAGATCGAGAACGTCTTAGTTCCGATTGTAATGAACGCGAGCGTCTTTCGTTGGAACATAGTTATACCAGGCGATATTACTGAAAATATAGAGCAAAAATATTAACTGGAAGAATTATTTTCACACACCAAGGCACGCCTGTATAGACTCTTGGTGTCTTATGGAG
Source organism: Palaemon carinicauda (assembly GCF_036898095.1). NCBI lineage: Eukaryota > Metazoa > Arthropoda > Malacostraca > Decapoda > Palaemonidae > Palaemon > Palaemon carinicauda. Next base: position 91,894,283 of record NC_090729.1, read on the forward strand.
GGCGAGAAACAAACTCCTAAATGTAAATAAAAGTTAGTAATGATCTTGGACCCATTGAGGCCAGAATTACAGGACCTTAAGGAGTTAACTCCTATGAAACAAGTTTCTACCTCAGTTAGAGACTTGTAGGAAGAAGGGATTGTCGATCTCCTTTCCATTATTTATCTTTTAGAAGAATTCTCGTAGGAGAAGATCCTAAGTTCCTTCATCCTTCAGTTAACTTATAGAAACTCATGAGTTTTTTCTGGAGAGTTTCCGAATTATTTTGTGCCTACTGCTCCTCGTCCCGCCTTCAGAGTTTTTGCGAAGGAAGGCGTCGAAGGAGTCTATGTTTACTAAGATGGTGCTGTCTCGATCATCTAATAGAACTGGATGCAATCCAAATATTCCAGGATAACAAGGGTGGAGGTCTAGCCACGTTGAGGTCGAGGACCTTCTGGCAGCCCCACAGAGACATTTACAGCCCCCTGGGTGGATCGCTGAGTCTCTCAAGGAATGCAGCTAAATGAGACAGAAAAACCTATGAAACCAACTTCATTATCAGGTATGCCAGGATAGCAAGGGTGGAGGTCTAGCCTCGTTAAGGTTGAGGACCTTGTGGCAGCCCCACAGACACTCTTACAGCCTCCTTGGTGGATCGCTGAGTCTCTCAAGGAATGCAGGTAAATGAGGCATATAAAACCTATGAAGCCAGCTTCCTTATCAGGTATGCCAGGTTAGCAAGGGTGGAGGTCTAGCCACGTTAAGGTCGAGGACCTTGTGGCAGCCCCACAGAGACTTTTACAGCCCCCGAACTGGATCGCTGAGTCTCTTAAGGAATGCAGACTATGAGGCAGGATAACTTTGAATCAGAAGTCAGAATTGAGGTACGCACCCCCCCCCCCTTTTTCTTTCTCTCTTCTCCCTCAAGAGTTGTTGGTGTCTTAATCTGCAAGAAAGTTTCTGCATACTTTTTCTCTTAATCTCGCACAGACAACAGTAGGAGCCAGACTTAATTACTTCTGGCGAGCCTGGGAGAGGAGAGGAGCAGACCTTTGGTCCGTGCTATTACTAAGGATGGATGCGAAATCTTTTTCCTAGTGAAACCTCCTTTATTAAGTTACTCCGATAGACCTCTCTGCCAGATTTAGAGAGGAGCCAAAGAGACAGACTATGCAACATCAAATGTCTCTTTTGGGAGAGGGAGGCTATTGTCTGGTCCTGGATGTAACTGCTGTCAACGCCTTCGTTCAGAAGTCAAAGTTCTCCCTGAAGACATTGTGGAGGATTAATTTTTGTTTTATTTTTATTTATTTTTTTGTTTGTCAAATCCTGAGAGAGAGAGAGAGAGAGAGAGAGTGTGTGTGTGTGTGTGTGTTAGTGTATCGATTGTTTGTTGTGAGAAAGACTGTTGGTAGAAATGAGGTTGTTTGTTTACTTTTAGCTAGGTAAGGAGAATGGTAAATGTTTCAGAGCGAACCCTTTTTTTATTCGACTGAGGCAGTTGTGTGTGTGCACGCTGGATTTCTATATTTATTTGATTGATTTGACCAGCGTGGAAGTGTTTATTTATTTAAAAAGTAAGTACAGTTTTGTTTATCTTTGCTTGTCGTGATTGTGAATGATAGGAACAATTTATTATTTATCTTTGATTATAGTGCGATAGTTTAGTTAGCTAGGAGTGTTCGTAAGTGTTTTTCTTTTTTTATTTTGGCAGGCCGTGATTCCTCTTTTGGAGAATTTATTTTGAATGCTGATATATAGTTGCTGACCTGGCCTGGAATTGATTAGATTTAGACTGCCCTTTTGGATTGCTAAACAGTTCATGACCTGGGTTGTGTATTACGATTATGGATGATGATGATGATGATGATAATACCGTCCACAACCAAAATCAATTAATACAATGTGTATTGAAATTTGTCAGTATTTCGGTGGCTACAGAGTTGTGGTTGGGCTATAAAAGGACTGTTGGCCCTCGTGTGGACAAAGAAGTCCACACACAAACACATATACATACTTTGGTGTTGGTGTACGGTGTAATTTAAGTTTGTTAGAGTTCTTATGTGTTTATTTAAATGGTGTTTTTTGTATGGTTAGTGTTTAAGTTTTGTTAGTGCTTTATTGATCTTGAGGGTTTAATTGAGAGTGGAAGGGCTTTTAGTGTTAATTATTCTAGTTTGTAAGAAATATAGTATTAAGGTTATGTTTTGTTTCAATTTGCCTTCTGTCCAAGAGTCCAGTTGATAAAGTAAGGGGAAAGTTTGTGTTGTGGGACAATTGTCAGTCAGTTAGTGTGATCAAGGGTGTCGGGGTTGTTTTTGCAACATCCCGCCACATTATTTTGGCGCCCGAACAGGGACAGCCAAGGTGGGATAGGAAGCTGGACTGTTGGACGAAGGACGGAATTAGGATTAAGGCTGATAAAAAATGGAAGAGCAATTAAAGTTATTAAGGGAGGAATTGCGGTTGAGTAAGGAACGCGAGGAGAAATTGTTGCAAGAGAATAAGTGGTTAAGGTGTGAGAATGAGTAGGTGCATAGGAAACAGGGAAATTCAAGGAACTGTAGAGAGAGTGGAAGAGGGTGTTGAGATAAGGATGCGTGAGAATGAGGAACGAATGGAGGCTATGATGGGGCAAGTAATGGGAATGATGAAAACTTTCATGGGTGAAGGTGCAGTCGGAGGAGTAGCCTCTGCTACAGCTAAAGGGTTGCTGGTGGAAGAAAAGGTTAAGGTAAGTGATAATGGGGAAGGAAGTGATAGTGATAGTAATAGTGAAGTTAAAGGGACTAGAAATAGTAAGGATGAACAGAAATGTGATAGGAAGAATGAGAAGAAAGGTAAAATTAATATGAAGAGGGAAAAGAAGAAAGGTCAGGATGAGAGCGAGGATGATCGTGAATGGGTGAAAGTGGTGCGTAAGAAAAGGGCTAGAAAGAATATAATCAAGGATAGGAGTATGAGTGTGGAATTAGATTCCTTATATTCTAGCGAGGAAGTAGGAAACCAGAAGGAAGGTAGCAGTGAGAATGAACGTGATGTGTGTAAGACTGTGTTTATGAGAGAGGTACCTCGGTGTGAAAGGTTCAATGAGCATAGTAGTAGGGATGTATATGAATTTTTCAAGGAGTATGAGAGGTATTGTTAGGATAAGTATGTTGATAGTAAAAGAGTTTGGGAGGTATTGTCAGGATAAGTATGTTGATAGTAAGAGAGTTTGGGTTAGGGAGTTAGGAGAATATTTGACTGGGTATTTGTTGATGATGTATGGTGTGATAATGAGTGTAGGTGACGTTGATTATGAAAGTGTGAAAAAGAGAATAATTGAGCGGGTAAAACGTATAAAAGGGAGTGTTATGTATAAGCGTAAGAATGATTTTGATGAGGCACGGATGAATGCAGGAGAAGCTATATCAATGTATGTATGTAGGTTGGAAACGTTAGCTAGGAAGAAGTATGGGGATGAAGGCATAAATGAGAATAAGAAGTTAATGAGGAAGTTTTTGGTGACCATACCTTAGAATGTGAGTGAATTTATTAATTTGAAACGTAAGGAGAAGATGAGGTGGACGAAAGAAAGATTGACATGGGATGATATTTTAGAGATACAGTGAGCCCTAGCTACTTCGCGGTTCGACAATCGCGGATTCACGACTTCGCTGACTTTTTTCATTAAATACGGCATCCGATTTCATCAGCAAACCACTATTTTTGGGGGAGACATCATTTTATTCTAGAAAATTGCTACTCTTTAAATAGTTAATTGCACATCAAGAAAGCGTGTACTTTTGTTTTTAAATTTCGGGTGTGTTTTAAAAATCGAGTATTGTTGACTTCTTTTTGTTTTACTTTTGGCTGTGATCAGATCAGCTGACGTCTAGCTGCTGGTCTCAAGAATATGCACGTACGAAGTATTGTTTATACCATTTCTTAACTTATTCAAACCATCTATACTGTTGATATTACATAAACACCAATGTGTTATAACCTATCATATTTTTTTGTTTATTACATTTAAAACAACTCTCTCTCTCTCTCTCTCTCTCTCTCTCTCTCTCTCTCTCTCTCTCTCTCTCTCTCTCTCTCTCTCTCTCTCTCTCTGTGGGCTACTTTTCACTACCTCTCATTCCTTACCTCTATCTCACTAACAAATGAAATCTTTGTTGCTTCACAAAGTTTCATTTATATTGAAAATCAATCATGATTCAATTTTCCTTACTTTCTCCAATCTCGCACTATGTCACATCGAACGTTATAGCGGTAACTTAATTGTTCGACAACTTTAAAAGTCGGCCTAGTAGTTGCTTCTTCTCTTACTTTTTTTTTTTTTTAGATGGTTTCATAATTGAGGGGGGTACAAGTTGACTTATAACTGAAGTTAGGAAAAGTATTTTGGATATGGAATGGAGAATCATCTTTAGTAACAGTTTAGAATTATTGTAAATTATCATTCGGTCATTAGCGGCAGTTTGTT
>NC_090729.1:91903738-92111238 GCF_036898095.1 Palaemon carinicauda
CAGTACTACGTACAAGGGAAGGTTTTAAAAGTCTGAATTTACGTGTTGAATAAATAGGTAAATATGGTGTCACTATTCGCGGATTTTCACCTATCGCGGCCGCGTCTGGAACCTATCTACCGCGATAAACGAGGGTTCACTGTACAGACGTTCCCTCAAAGGTATCAGACGTTGCTCCTCAAGCACGTCCTTACCATAAGACGGGAGAAACTAAATTCTCCTCGTCTTCCGATGATTTGCATCATAAGAAACCTTGGCGTAAGGTTTCAAGACCCTTAAAACGCAAGTCAGTCCCTTCAGGACAGGTCCAGCGTCCTGGCTGTAGTCATTGGCACAGCTCTGACCGTATTCAGTCATCGGATGGCTGTTCACCTGTTAAGCGTAAACGTGACGCTGAGTCCGAGGGTCTCGTTCGGGTCGATGATTTGCATGCACAGACGTTACCGACGTCACGGCCCGTTTCGACTCCCGTTGACCCGAAGTGGAGTGTCTTACAAGACATGCAGTTGAAACTTTCATCCTTAATGGAGGTTTATGAGCATGACCAGGTTCGCAAAGATCCTTTGCTTGCGGTTCGCCAGTCCGACAAGCGTGACTCAGGTCTTCAACCGCCTAAGCGAGAATTGTCTCGTCAATTTGACGTTAGCGCTAATGTTATCGGTGCTGTTAAATGTGACTCTGATTGTGTTCCTCGTCAGTCACGTCAGTTACGTGACGTGGAACGTCATTTTCCGCAGACTCAAGGTGACGTTCAGCAACAATCACCGCAGTCTCGACGTGACGTTCGTCGGCCGACTCCGTTGTCCCGACGTGACGTCTAACGTTAGTCGCCGCGGTCGGGTGTTGTTTTTCAACCTCAAGTCCTGCAGTCTGTGCAGTCCCGACGTGATGTCGAACGTCAGTCGCCACAGTCTGTTGTTGTTTGTCAGCCTCAAGACTTTCAGTCTTTGCAGTCTCGATGTGACGTCGTTACCTCTGCTTTTGCTGTGGCCCCGTTGCATATTGATATAGCCTGTCAATCGTTACCTCCTCGGCATGCTTCTCTGTGTCGCGAGACTTTGCCGTTGTCGGATGATGTTCCTTCGGATGAGGAAGTTGTTGATCCCCTTCCTGCTGATGTTCCTGTGGGGACTCTTTCGGATGGAGAGGAGCCTGGTGTTGCTCAGCGATCCCTTGACTTTAAGAAGATAATGCTTATCTTTAAGGATCTGTTTCCCGATCATTTTGTTTCTGCTGCTCCTCGTTCACCTCCATCTGAGTTCACGCTGGGCCTGACTTCTTCGACTCCGTCGTTCACGAAGTTGGTGCTCTCTCGCTCTTCTAAGAGAGCTTTGCGTTTGTTGGGAGACTGGTTAATGTCCAGGAGGAATTTGGGGAAGTCCTCTTTTGCCTTTCCCCCTTTCAAATTGGCTTCTCGTGCGAGCGTCTGGTATGACACGGGATTAGTTCTCGGCTTGGGGGTGCCTGCCTCTGCCCAGGGAGATTTCTCAGGCCTTGTAGACTCTCCTCGTCGTCTGGCGGCCATGAGACGCTCGAAGTTTTGCTGGTCCTCTACAGATCTGGATCATCTCCTTAAAGGAATTTTCCGTGCCTTCGAGGTTTTCAATTTTTTGGATTGGTCCCTGGGAGCCTTGAGTAGGAAAGTCTCGTCAGCGGACCGGATGTCTCTATTCAGATAATGTCGTGCATGGACAAGGCAATAAGGGATGGCTCTAATGAACTTGCTGCTACGTTCACAGCAGGGGTTCTTAAGAAGAGAGAGACTCTGTGTTCTTTTCTGTCTGCAGGGGTCACTCCTTGTCAGAGGTCAGAACTTCTCTTTGCGCCCTTGTCTTCTGCCTTGTTCCCTCAACAGCTTATTAGAGATATCACGGCGTCTCTTGTACAGAAGGACACTCATGATTTAATGGCCACGTCTGCTCGTAAGGCTGTACCTTTGTCTTCTCATGTCAGCAGACCTAAGTTTGACACGCCAGCGGCAAGGTTTATCCCGCCTTTTTGTGGCAGAACTCCCAGTAGGGGAGGCTCTCATGCCGATAGCAAGCGAGGCAAGAAGAGAGGATCTAAATCCTCCTGTGGCAGAGTCTGACTGCCCACGTCCTCAGACAGCAGTAGGTGCCAGATTGACCAACTTCTGGCAGGCCTGGGAGAAGAGGGGTGCAGACCGGGAGTCTGTTTTGTTGCTGAAGGAAGGTTACAAAATTTTTTTTGTACGAAGACCTCCTCTGGTAAAAGTTTCGTTAGACCTCTCTCCCAGGTATCGAGAGGAGACAAGGAGACAGGCGTTACATCTTCAGGTGTCTCTGTTGTTAGAAAAGGGGGCGGTGGTGAAAGTCTCGGACCTTCAATCCCCAGGTTTTTACAACCGTCTCTTCCTGGTTCCGAAGAACACAGGAGGTTGGAGGCCAGTGCTGGATGTAAGTGCTCTCAACGTGTTTGTTGTAAAAACAAAGTTCACGATGGAGACTACCAAATCCGTTTTGGCAGCAGTCAGAGTGGGCGACTGGATGGTCTCTCTCGACTTGCAGGATGCGTACTTCCACATTCCGATACATCCAGACTCTCAACATTATCTGAGGTTTGTGGACAGGAAGGTGGTGTATCAATTCCGAGCACTGTGCTTCGGCCTCAGCCCTGCTCCTCTTCTTTTTACGAGGCTCATGCGAAATGTAGCGAAGTTCTTACATTTATTGGGGATCAGAGCCTCCCTGTATTTGGACGACTGGTTACTCAGAGCGTCGTCCCGTCATCGCTGTCTGCAGGACCTACAGTGGACTTTGGATCTTGCGAAAGAGTTGGGCCTCTTGGTGAACATGGAGAAGTCACAACTGACTCCCTCCCAGACGATTCTCTATTTGGGGATGGAGATACAGAGTCGAGTTTTTCGGGCTTTTCCGTCTGCCAACAGGATCGAGCAGGCTTTGCTCAAAGTCCGTCTCGTGCAAGAGAAAAACCGTTGCTCTGTGAGAGACTGGATGAGCCTCCTGGGGACGCTTTCGTCTCTGGAACAGTTTATCTCTCTAGGGAGACTCAACCTGCGCCCTCTCCAGTTCCACCTAGACTCCCATTGGAACAAGGAGAAGACTTTAGAGACGGTCTCGATTCCAATCTCCGATCCAGTCAAGACTTGCCTAGCTTGGTGGGACAGCAATATAAGACTTCGGGAAGGTCTTTCTCTGGCAGTCGAGAACCCGAACCATGTGTTGTTTTCAGACGCATCGGATTTGGGTTGGGGGGCGACTCTGGACAATCTGGAATGCTCTAGTCTTTGGTCCGCAGACCAGAGGAGTCTTCACATAAACTGCAAAGAGCTGTTAGCAGTCCATCTAGCACTAAGGAGTTTCGAGTCTGATTCGAAACAAGGTGGTGGAGGTGAATGCAGACAATACCACGGCCTTGGCTTACATCTCGAAGCAAGGAGGCACTCACTCCCATGCTCTTTTCGTCATCGCAAGGGACCTTCTCATTTGGTCAAAAGATCGAAACATCTCTCTTTTGACGAGGTTCGTCCAAGAGAAGTTGAATGTCTTGGCGGACTGTCTCAGTCGAAGAGGTCAGGTGATTCCTACGGAGTGGATGCTCCACAAGGATGTGTGCGAGAGACTTGGATGACTTGGGGTCAACCCACCATCGATCTCTTTGCGACCTCGTTGACAAAAAGGCTCCCGACTTATTGCTCTCCGGTCCCAGATCCAGAGGCGGCCCACATAGATGCTTTTCTTCTGGACTGGTCTCACCTGGACGTTTATGCCTTTCCACCTTTCAAGATCCTAAACAAGGTGCTGCAGAAGTTCGCCTCTCACGAAGGGACCAGGTTGACGTTGGTTGCTCCCCTCTGGCCCGCGAGAGAGTGGTTCACAGAGGTACTTCTATGGCTGGTAGACGTTCCAAGGAGTCTACCGTTGCGGATGGATCTCTTACGACAGCCTCACGTAAAGAGACTTCATCAAAGCCTCCCCGCGCTTCGTCTAACTGCCTTCAGACTATCGAAAGACTCTTTAGAGCGCGAGGGCTAGAAGATCCTCTACCATCAAGATCTATCAGTCGAAATGGGAGGTATTTAGAGACTGGTGCAAGTCCTCCTCTATTTCCTTTTCCAGTGCCTCTGTAGCGCAGATTGCGGATTTTCTGCTTTACGTATCTGAGAAACGGTCCTGCATCCACCATTAAAGGCTACAGAAGCCTGTTTTCAGGCATAGAGGTTTGGATCTTTCGAATAACAAAGATCTCCAAGACCTGCATAAGTCTTTCGAGACTTCTAAGGAGCGTCTTATTTCGACTCCTGCTTGGAACTTGGACGTGGTCCTACAGTTCCTTATGTCAGACAGGTTTGAACCGTTAAATTCGGCCTCCCTGAAGGATCTTACCCTCAAGACACTTTTTTTGGTGAGCTTGGCTTCGGCTAAAAGGGTTAGTGAGATACATGCTTTTAGCAAGAACATCGGCTTCTCCGCTAATAAAGCAGTATGTTCTCTTCAACTTGGTTTTTTGGCCAAGAATGAGCTTCCATCTCGTCCTTGGCCTAAATCATTTGAAATCCCTAGTCTTTCAGAGATTGTATGTAATGAAGTTGAAAGAGTGCTGTGCCCCATTAGAGCTCTTAAATTTTATTTATCTAGAACTAAACCGCTACGAGGTTGTTCAGAGGCTTTATGGTGCTCCGTTAAAAAGCCCTCTTTGCCCATGTCTAAGAATGCGTTATCTTATTTTATTAGACTTTTAATTCGGGAGGCACATTCTCATTTAAGTGAGAAGGATCGTAATTTACTTAAAGTCAAGGCTCATGAAGTTAGAGCGATAGCAACTTCGGTAGCATTTAAGCAAAATAGATCCCTTAAAAGTATTATGGACGTGACCCTTTGGAGAAGCAAGTCGGTGTTCGCTTCATATTACTTGAAAAATGTCCAGACACTTTATGAGGACTGCTACACACTGGGACCATTCGTAGCAGCGAGTGCAGTAGTGGGTGAAGGTTCTACCACTACATTCCCTTAATCCCAATATCCTTTTAATCTACTCTTGAAATTTTTAATCTTATTTTGGGTTGTACGGGAGACTAAGAAGTCTTTCGCAATCTTTTTGATTTGGCGGGTGGTCAAAATATTGTTTCTTGAGAGCGCCCAGATTAAGGGTATTGATGAGGTCCTGTTATAGGGGTGTTCACCCTGGATATAGCAGCTCCTGGGAGTCTTTCAGCATCCTAAGAGGATCGCTGGGCTTCGTGAGGATAGCGGACTAATGAGGCAGAGTAATCATCAGAGTCAGCTTCCTTACCAGGTACCTATACTTAGGTCTGTTTTTTGAATATTTGTCAAAAACTCTTGAGCATATATGCCTTTATTGTTTTAATACTGGTCTCTACCCACCACCATGGGTGTGAATCAGCTATTTATATATTCACCGGCTAAGTTTAATATTTAAAAATTATATTTTCATTATAAAATAAATTTTTGAATATACTTACCCGCTGAATATATAATATTAAAGGCCCTCCCTTCCTCCCCGATAGAGACCCTACGGATTGAGAAGAACTGGTTTGGTTGAGAAGTATATGCGGTATCTGGCCGATAGTCGGCGCTGGTGGGCACACCCGACAACCTTCATGGCGATTGCTCGCGAGTTTTTGGAATCTGTCGACCGTCGGAGACGTCAGCTATTTATATATTCACCGGGTAAGTATATTCAAAAATTTATTTTATAATGAAAATATCATATTAGTATTAGATGAATATAGGAAAAAGAAGCGTTTGAAAGTTTTAAGTGAGGAGAAAGTGCAAGGGAAACTTATAAGTAAAAGTGAGAATAGAAATAAGTATGACAAGGGTGTAAATGTACAAGTGTGTATGGAAGATAAATGTGTTAATACAGATGAATCATGGCTGAGTATGAATGATACCTATAGTGTGTGTGGCTTTTCCATAGATGATGTAAAAGAAAGGATGACGAATGCGAGAATGAGAAATAGGAGAATGATAAGTAGCATGAATGAATCTTTTGCTAAAGTTGAGAATGTTTTTGATGAAATGGATGAACTGTTTACAGAAATGAGTGTAATTTTAGGGCCAGATGAGAACGAGGTAGATATGATTGTACATGATATATTAGATGATAGGGGTTTAGATAGGAATAGTGTTAATGTAGCGAATAATTGTGATAAGGAAGAAGTGAATGAGAGAGTGTATGGAGGCCCAGTTACTCGGAGTAGAGGTCCCGTTCCCGACTGCGACTGGGTAGTGAAAAATATAATGTAAGTGTTTTGTGAGAAGGATTTGGCAAAGTGGGGGGAGGAATGTGGAGGATTAATTTTTGTTTTATTTTTATTTATTTTTTTGTTTGCCAAATCCTGAGAGAGAGAGAGGAGAGAGAGAGAGAGAGAGAGAGAGAGAGAGAGAGAGAGAGAGAGAGAGAGAGAGAGAGAGAGAGAGGTAGTTAGTGTATCGATTGTTTGTTGTGAGAAAGACTGTTGGTAGAAATGAGGTTGTTTGTTTACTTTTAGCTAGGTTAGGAGAATGGTAAATGTTTCGGAGCGAATGCTTTTTTGATTTGACTGCGACTTTAGGCAGTTGTGTGTGTGCACGCTGGATTTCTATATTTATTTGATTGATTTGACCAGCGTGGAAGTGTTTATTTATATAAAAAGTAAGTAGTTTTGTTTATCTTTGCTTGTCGTGATTGTGAATGATAGGAACAATTTATTATTTATCTTTGATTATAGTGCGATAGTTTAGTTAGCTAGGAGTGTTCGTAAGTGTTTTTCTTTTTTTATTTTGGCAGGCCATGATTCCTCCTTTGGAGAGTTTATTTTGAATGCTGATATATAGTTGCTGACCTGGCCTATAATTGATAAGATTTAGACTGCCCTTTTGGATTGCTAAACAGTTGATGACCTGGCTTGTGTATTTTGATTACAGATGATGATGATACCGTCCACAACCAAAATCAATTAATACAATGTGTATTGAAATTTGTCAGTGTTTCGGTGGCTACAGCGTTGTGGTTGGGTTATGAAAGGACCATTGGCCCTCGTGTGGACAAAGAGCTGCACACACAAACACATATACATACTTTGGTGTTGGTGTACGGTGTAATTTAAGTTTGTTAGGGGTTTTTTGTGCTTATTTAAATGGTGTTTGTTCCGTAACTGAAATACAAACCACGCTATTTAATATGGGTAAATACTTTCAGCGTAGCTGAAATGACGAGTCATTAAAATTTTAACGAGGGTTTACTACCCCACTGTTGGTTAGCTGGTGGTAGGGGGGGTAGCTTGCTATCTCCCCCCCTCACACACACACCTGTGTGTCCTGTGATTAAGTTCACTTTGCTATCGGCTAGGGTGGTAGGCGGACGTGTCCGCTCTCACCTTCGCCTCTTTGACAGCCATTAATGCTTTTTGTCTTTTTACTTACTTTTCCTTATACTTGTAATATATATATAAACATTCTTTATGTTTATGTATATATTTTTGTATAGAAATGTAGTAAGTTTTCTTCTCAGTGTTTGTGCTGTGTGTGTGATGTATGACAATGACACTTGCATAGTGCAAGGCCACCAAGGTTCCACGTCATGGGGTACGGCCTCTCCCTCTTGGTCCATCGGTCTTTCCTTCGGCTTTTCCGTTAACTCGGCCGCCATAGGGAATCGTCATCGTTGGACTTTCTTCATTCATCTTTTATCTTCGCTGTTCCTCCTTTCCTATGGGGAACTTGGATTCTCAGCGAAGGGAATGTGGGAGTTTAGATTGACGACGGTCTCTCTCTCTAATCGAGGTCTTCACCCCTTACTACTACTACTACGTACTATTACGGAAGCTCCTTTCCCTTTGCGGGTTTGGTTGCTATTCCGTTTATTTGTCTCAATTATTTTTAATGAAATCTAATTGTATTTTTAACTTTTCAGCTTTCTCTGTGGGGAACACTTCCCTTCGGGGGGTCAGCGGTTCTCACTATTAGTGAACATTCTTAGATGATTTAGATAATTATAATTCTGTTTTTATTACAGTTACTCCTCCCTCCCCCTTCTCCCGTGAATGTCAGTGGTGGAGGAGGGCGCATACTTAATTCTTAATTCTTTTTATGCTATTCCCTCGGGGCTACTCTTTGGAGTTCCTCCCTGTTCTCTTAGAAGTTCTCCCGTGAAAACATGCCAGCACTTCAGATCATCTTAGAACGCTTAAGGAGGTTCGCCTCCAGGGGTTGGGTAACTTCCCTTCCGAGGGAGGTTTCCTCCCCAGGTGTGAGATCTTCTCCCTGCAGAGGGAGAACTTCCCATACCTTAATAATTCATCGCCGTCGACTACTGTGCTGCTTTTCGGCCAGACTTTTCTCCCCCCCTTGCTGAGTTTCTCTTCCTTCAGGGGCGGAGCACAGTCTTGGCAAGTCTCTTCTACGAAGTGTTCACCTCTCTCATTCGCGAGAGGCGCCACTCATAGAGACTCTTCTTCGGAGGATCGCTCCTGATAAGGTCAGGGGGGCGCGTCACCACGAGTGTCTTCAGGTCTCTTCTACGAAGTGTCACCTCTCTCGTTCGCGAGAGAGGCCACTCATAGAGACTTCTCTTCGGAAGATTGCTCCTTATAAGGTCAGCTTGCTGATCCAACGCCCCTAAGGGGCACCATCACGAGTGTCCTCAAGTCTCTTCTACGAAGTGTTTACCTCTCTCGTTCGCGAGAGAGGCCAATCATAGAGACTCCTCTTCGAGGATTGTTCCTGATAAGGTCAGCTTACTGATCTGGACCTCTCCGCAGAATCGTTCGCCATCTCCTAGACCTGCTGACCTGCCGTCTCCGTTCCTGACTGCTGACGCGCTGTGGGCACCAATGCATCCTGTTGTTAAACAGGCATCGATCCCTTCGGGGAAAAAAGGGCGTATGGGCAAATACTGCACATACCTCCCTTAAGCTGCAGGTTTCACCTGTGCGCCAACGCTCACCTGCGCACCAGCGCACTTTGTTGGAGATTCCTGACAAAGCACGCCCGCGCTCACCTGCGCTGGAGGAATGTTACTGCTATAGCGTGCCAGCGCTCACCTGCGCTCCAGCGCACATCGTTGGAGTTTCCTGAGATAGCGCACAGGCGCTCACCAGTGCTCCAGCTATCTCCTGCACGCTCACCTGTGCGCCAGCAGACATCGATGGTTGTTCCTGTTAGCGGGCCAACCTCACCTGTGCTCCAGCGCACATTGTTGGATTTTATCTGAGATAGCGCACAGACTATCTCAGAGTTAAGGACACATTCCAGTTCCTGATCGTCCTACCAGCTGACCCTTCAACCTAGCGCACGCTCGCCGACGATCTCCTTACGCGCGCAAGCGCCAACGATCTTCTTACGCGCGCAAGCGCCAACGATCTTCTTATGCGCGTATGCGCCGATGATCGTCCGCGTGCGGGTACCGATGGTTTCCTGCTCGCGCACCGCTACCTTCGCGCTCGCCGACCTTCTAACGCGCAGAAGCGCCGACGATCTTCTTACGCGCGCAAGCGCCGACGATCCACACAGGCTCCGACGATCTTTTCCGCGCGCGGGTACCGATGGTCTCCCGTGCGCGCGTCAATAGTCTTGCACGCTCGCGCGCACCAATGGTCTTTCGCGCGCGCCAACAAACTCGTACGCACGCGTGCCGATAGCCGCGCGCGTGCGACCATTTCAACAGTCTCCCGCGCGTGAGCATTTCAACAGTCTCCCGCACGCGAGGCCAGGGTATTCTTGCGCAGGCGCGCGTCAGCGCTTCGACAGTGTCTCACATGCGACCCCCGGGTATTCCCCATCGCGTGAGCGCCCGCGCGCTCCTTAGCGCAATCGCCAATATCCTCCCCCACGCTAGGCTGCTGGACATCGCGCGGTAAGGGCACCATCACCACATTTCCCCCCCCCAAGCACAGAACAGCGCGCTTGCTGGTAGGGGGGAAGGTTCCAGAAAGGTCCAGGGACATGCTTTTCTTATCTTTTTACAGACGACTTCCCTTCCAGAGGGAGTGTGTGACAGCACAGCCGTCAGCCGTCAGCCTGGTTTGGGACTCAAATCAGAGCAGTAGCACAGGCGTTCAAGCTGTTCTCTCTGAGTTAAGCCACAAATCCTTGGCTGCATCTACTCCCCCGAAGAGGAAAAGAGGCGTTTCGGACGAGGTAACTTCTCCGAGGACGTAGCTGTTTCCTCGTAAGTCTTTGAGGCAGGCACTCTCCCCCTTCAGACTTTTCTCTCTCACCTTCGGACGAAGATTTCCCGCCCTCAGGAGAGTCACGGGAGGTGAGACGTTCCCCCATCACACCATTGAGGGAAACCCCACCTCGCGCGGTAAAGTCTTCTCGAATAAGGGTGGAGAAGGGCCTTCCTCCGTTGTTGTTGGAGTCCTGCATCCCTCCCGGGAGGGAGTCAAAGGACTCCAAGACAATACCGGGAGTCCCCTAACACCAAAGTCTACAGGCTCAGTCATTCTTTCGTTATGGGAACGAACCTGTTTGAGCCTAAGGACGTGAAGCAGCCGGGTGATAGGTGTAGGAAGTCACCAAGACTCCCTCTTACATAGGGCTTTGACATTCAAACCCTATAAACCTCCAGCACCTCAACAGCCACATCCCACCAAAACAACGGCAACTAAGACAGTGGAGTCTAAGCCCTTTCTGGTCAAGGACAAGAAAGGCAAGAAGTCCCCCAGGGGAGGGAAGAATCCTAGAGGGAGCAGCCGAGCCCGCAAACGCTAGGATTGGCAGTTCCTCTGCATGTCCGCCAGTGGGGGAATACCTACAAGGTTGCGCAGACAGGTTGCAGCAACTCAGAGCCATTTTCCTGGACGATTTCCGTAATCAGTCAGGGATATCGCATCCTGTTCACAACATCTCTACTTCCTCTGAGGACGAATCCAGTTTCATTTACCACCCTTGTCATGGGATCAGCAAGGGAGTGAGCTCTTTGGGTAGAGGCCCAGATTAAAGCAAGCTCCGGTCAGCATGGAGACTGCAGACACAGTCAGTCTTGCAGTAAAACCGCAAGACTTCATGTGTATGCTGGATCTGAAGGGTGCGTACTTCCAGATCCCAGTCCATCCATCTTCAAGGAAGTACTTAGAATTCAGCATAGACAACAAGGAGTACCAACTCAAGGTGCTGTGTTTCGGTCTCTCCACAGCACCACAGGGTTTCACCAAAGTGTTCACCCTAATATCATCGTGGGCACTCAGGATCGGCTCCGTCTTCTCCATTATCTGGATGACTGCCTGATCCTAGCAGACTCGGAGTCATTCCCTCTTAGACACCGAGACAAACTTCTAGGACTTTGCCAGGATCTAAGGATCATGGTAAGTCTCGAGAAGTCCTCTCTGCTGCCCAATCAAGACTGGTTCACCTAGGCCTGATTATAGACACCAATCTCCACAAAGCCTTTCCATCAGATGACAGGATAGCAAGGCTGAGAAGAGTCGCAAGCCCTTTCCTCAGACGAGAAGAGCTTCCAACCCAATCGTGGTTACGTCTCCTCGGTCACCTTTCACCCTTGGCTCGTCTAGTTCTCAATGGTCGCCTCAGGATGAGGTCTCTCCAGTGGCAGCTCAGGTCCTGGTGGAATCAAGGCTGCGATTCCCCGAACATCATGATCCCTATGGATCCTGCGGAATGGACGAACCGGCAGTGGTGGGTGACAGGCGAGAACCTACAAAGAAGAATGGATCTTCTCGTCCTACCCCCGGATTGGATGCTGTTTTCGGACACCTCAAAGGAAGGGGGGGGGGGGGGGGGAAGGGGAACGTTCTGAACCACAGGACCTGAGGCATGTGGTTAGAATCAGAAAAGTGCCTCCATATAAATCTGCTAGAGATGAAGGCCGTCTTCCTGGCCCTTCAACAGTTCCAACAATAACTGGCGGATCACTCTGTGATGTGATGACCTACAACACCACAGTAGTGGCTTACATCAACAAGCAAGGAGGTCCCTTTTCAAAGCAGCTATCCCATCTCTCAGTAGAGATACTGAGATAGACTGAAGTCCACTCGATTCCTCTATCGGCTCGCTTCATTCCAGACAAAGGGAATGTGCTCGCCGACAGTCTGAGCAGAGCGTCTCAGAGTGCCGAGTGCCGAGTGGTCCTTGGATCATCCAGTAGCCAACAAAGTCCTGACTTTGTGGGGTTCCCCAACTGTGGATCTGTTTGCTACAGCACTGAACTTCAAGCTCCCGCTGTATTGCCTCCCAGTCCCGGATCCCAAGGCACTTTGGCAAGATGCCTTCCAACAACGGTGGGACAGCACCGACGTGTACGCTTTTCCCCCGCTCTGTCTGATGAGGAGGGTGCTCAACAAGACCAGAATATCAGTCAATCTCTTGATGACACTTTAGAGCTACGCTATGGCATCACGCGGAATGGTTTCCGGACCTTCCGCAACTCCTAACGGAATTTCCGGAAGAACTCCTTCTGCGATACAAGCGACTCAAACCACCACACGCCAACATCTTTCACAAAGCCGTAGCTTCGCTTCGACTTCACGCCTGGAGACTATCCAGCATCTCCTCACTGAGAGAGGATTGTCGCAACAAGTTGCGAACGGGATGTCTGGACACCTGCGTAGGTTATCCACAGGGGTCTACCAGGCAAAGTGGCGAGTTTTCTGTGGTTGGAATCGTGAAGGGGTATCTCTCCACTCGATACCACTATTCCAGCAATAGCGGAGTTCTTTGTATATTTGCGGGAAGAATGCGCCTTTCAGTCTTGGCAATGAAAGGCTGTCGCTCAGCCTTAAGTCTAGCCTTCAGGCTCAAAGGAGTGGACATTACTTCTTCGCTGGAACTTTCCCTACTCATACGAAGATATGAACTTACCTACCCTCAGTCGGAAGTGAGACCTCCTCCATGGAACGTGGTTCGAGTTCTCAGGCCTCTTAAGAGACCTCCCTACGAACCATTACGCCAGGCTTCAGATCACCACCTAACTTGGAAGGTGGTGTTCCTTCTAGCTTTGGCCTCGGCCAAGCGAGTCAGTGAACTTCGTGGTCTCTCGTATGACATTGCCATGCAAGGGTATGGGGGGAGGTAACATTCAGATTCGTCTCTTGAGTTTGTGGCTAAGACACAGAATCTGGGAGTGCCGGATCCTCGATTCGACTCTTTCCGGATTTCGAGTCTTCATTCTGTAACAGATGACCCAGACCATCCCCTACTGTGTCCAGTAAGAAGTCTGAGGTTATATCTCAAAGAACGGCTGCAGTTTGTTCCCAAGTGCAAGCTTTGTTTGTGAGCACTGGGAGAACAAAGAGGAGGGTCACCAAGAATACTATCTCGGCATGGATTCGTAGGGTGATCCATCTGTCCCTGAATCCTGACCCTCCTCCGTCATGTCGCCTTGGTGCGCATGATGTCAGGGACGTTGCTACGTCCCTGGCCTTCAAGAAGAACTTTTTCAGTGACGCAGGTTCTACAAGCGGGAATGTGAAAGCGTCAGATGACCTTCACAACCCATTCCCTGCAAGACGTGACACAGAGGAGGCTCGATACGTTCTCTATCGGCCCTGTGATGGCTGCACAAGAGCTGGTTTAAAACCTCAGGCTCCTTAATGGACAAGTAGCAGAAGGTTGAGGGCATTGTTACCCGGTCTTAGTCTGCTTGAATGAAAAGGTTTGTCTGGCCCTTATTCTTTTCTTCATCCTCCCCTCTCTTGGGGAAAGCAGCATCCTGGGTTCTCTGCACAGCTGACCTCGAACCACTGCAGGTAAACCATGTTTCCTTGTGCTCTTAGTATTAAGTTAATACTGTCACGTCCCCATACCCTGACGAGGTGGTATTGGGAGAGTCCTAGCCTAAAGTTGCCATCTAAAGGACTTCAGGTCAATTTCCTAGGACTGGTGACACTTCATACCTTCACACACAGCTTACGTAGGCCGCAGCCCTTGCACAGCAAGGTTCCAGCGAGGTGCAGGGACTCCTTGTCGTTGAGTACTGACACACTCAGATACTGAGTCCCCGGGCAAAGCCAAAAGCCAGTACTGGCCGGGACTTGCCACCCTTCCTAAGGGGTGAGTCACCCATATTAAATAGCGTGGTTTGTATTTCAGTTACGGAACAAATGACAAATTTGTAGGTAATTTGTATTTTTCCTAACTATACAAACCTTAGCTATTAATCAAACTTGCCCGCCAGCCCTATCCCCCGTGAAGTCGTACCTCTAAGCAAAGTGAACTCAATCACAGGTGTGTGTGAGGGGGGAGGTAGCCAGGTATCCCCCCAACGCCCCGCTAACCAGCGGTGGGGTAGTAAACCCTCGTTAAAATTCTAATTACCCATATTAAATAGCTAAGGTTAAGGTTTGTATAGTTAGTAAATATACAAATTACCTACGAATTTCTCATTTTTTGTATGTTTAGTGTTTAAGTTTTGTTAGTGCTTTATTGATCTTGAGGGTTTAATTGAGTGTGGAAGGGTTTTTAGTGTTAATCATTCTAGTTTGTAAGAAATATAGTATTAAGGTTATGTTTTGTTTCAATTTTCCTTCTGTCCAAGAGTCTAGTTGATACAGTAAAGGGAAAGTTTGTGTTGTGGGACAATTGACAGTTAGTGTGATCAAGGGTGTGGGGGTTGTTTTTTGCAACATCCCACCACAACATCAAAATCAGTCCTTATTACAAACCCCTGGGAGAAGGAATGTCGATCGGCAAATAGAAACGAGATTAGTTACCAGAATGATTGCCCTTGCCTGGGAAAGACACTAGCTACTAACACTGCTGTTGGAGTCTTGCATCGCATCACATATGCTGATAATAGCAATACTATAGGTCATAGTTATTCGCTGATAATAGCAATGCTTATGAACTTACATACACGGTTTTTGTCCCAGAGCGCCAGTCGGCCATGAGAACCCTCTGAACGGAAGTTATTAAACCATACGCACCGAGCGGTGTAATGAAGTTCATTTTGCTAGCACGCTCGGTGACAAGTCTTTCAGGACGCTCGGCGCCACGTCTTTCAGGGCGTCATGTCTTTCAGGACGATCGGCGCCTCGTCTTACGGGACGTTCGGCGCCACGTCTTACGGGACGTTCGGTGCCATGTCTTACGGGACGTTCGGCGCCACGTCTTTTTCAGGACGCTCGGCGCCACATCTTTCTGGACGATCGGTGCCACGTCTTTTTCAGGACGCTCGGCGCCACGTCTTTCTGGACGATCGACGCCACGTCTTTCAGGACGATCGGCGCCACGTCTTTCAGGACGATCGGCGCCACGTCTTACAGAACGCTCTGCGCCACGTCTTACACTCAGCACCTTGTCTCACAGGATGATCGGCGCCTCCTCTTCCAGGACGATCGGCGCCATGTCTTTCAGGACGATCGGCGCCACGTCTTACAGAACGCTCTGCGCCACGTCTTACACTCAGCACCTTGTCTCACAGGATGATCGGCGCCTCCTCTTCCAGGACGATCGGCGCCATGTCTTTCAGGACGCTCAGCGCCACGTCTTATAGGACGTTCGGCGTCTTGCTCTGTTGGCCGCTCGGCGCCACATCTTACAGGTTGCTCAGCGCCACATCTTACAGGTTGCTCGGCGCCGCATCTTACAGGACGATCGGCACCACGTCTTACAGGACGATTGGCATGGCGCGTCTTACAGGACGCTAGGCGCCTCGTCTTTCAGGACGATCGGCGCCATGTCTTTCAGGATGTTCGACATCAAAGATCTAGCATGAGGCATGACATTGATCATGAGAACATGATGACACTAGTCGAAGAGCTTCCTCATCATCCAAAGGAACTGTTGACAGTCCAGTTGGCCCTCAAAAAGCTTTGAAGGGTCAGTTTGGAACAAAGTGGTGCAGGTCTATGCCGATCACACCACAGAATTTGCTTTCATTGCCAAGCAAGGCAGAACCCACTCGAGGTCCCTTTACGGGACTGCAAGGAATCTTCTCATCTGGACTAAGGATAAGAATGTAATCCTTCTAACAAGGTTCTTTCAAAGGGAAAAGAACGTATGGCAGAACAGTCTTGGCTGGAGAATGGACACTCCATCGAGAAATCTGCAAGAATCTGTGGCGACTTTGGTGTCATCCTTGTATAGTCCTATTCGCGACTTGGCAGACAGAGAGACTAGAAACTTACTGCTCTCCAGTGCCAGATCTCGAAGCAGTCCACATTGATTTTAGTCAGGTGGTCAATTTGTTCCTTGAGAGCGCCCGGAACAAGGGTATTGGAAGAGGTTCTGTCACATAGAGGTTTTCAGACCGGTTTAACAGCTCTTAGAGGTCTTCAGCCCCCTGGGTGGATCGCTGGATCTCATAAGGAAAGCGGACATAATGAAAGAATTCATTG
Organism: Palaemon carinicauda; assembly: GCF_036898095.1. Lineage (NCBI taxonomy): Eukaryota > Metazoa > Arthropoda > Malacostraca > Decapoda > Palaemonidae > Palaemon > Palaemon carinicauda. The sequence continues at coordinate 91,920,021 of NC_090729.1, forward strand.
AAGTCAGCTTCCTTATCAGGTACGAACACTTAAGTTAGTTTATTAACTCCGTAAAATTCCAACTATATTGGCTGTCTCTAACCCTCCACCAAAGGTGTTAATCAGCTATATATATAACTACCAGGTAAGTCTTATGTTTAGAAATGTTATTTTCATTATAAAATAAGTTTTTGAACATACTTACCTGGTAGTTATATATACAGTAATTAAATTCTCACCCTCCTCCCCTCTAGAGACTAGAGGCATGGAAGATATGAGGGAACATGGAACAGTTCCAAGGTAACTCGCTAGGGCGCACAGGTGATACACCTGGCTATCCAATCGGCGATTGGCGCGAGTTTTGAAATTTCTGCCGTGACGTCAGAGACGTAAGCTATATATATAACTACCAGGTATGTATGTTCAAAAACTTATTTTATAATGAAAATAACATTTTTAATGGCTCCTCATTTCAGCTTTGCAGAAAGTAATATCCCTAAATAAATAGCTAAGGTTTGTATAGTTAGGAAAAATACAAATTATCTAGGAATTTGTCATATTGTGGTTTATTAACGAGGTGTCAAGGTTTATCATAAGGTACAATGTAACATTGTTCTAGGATAACCCGGGTCAATGGCTAGCCAGAAGCCGGATTTCCACCTACCTAAGAGTAAATCATCGTATGTAAACAACGGAAGGTTTGTTAGTGTGGTAACAAATGACAAAATGGAAATAATTTGTATTTTTCCCCAACTAATGCAAACCTGTAGCAGTTTACAAAAAATGGTCCCGCCATCACCTGCCTCCTGAAGTCCTGCTTGTAATTGAAAAGTGAGGCATTTCTGTGAGCTGCGAGTAGAGATATGTTGCTGGAGTAACCCCAGCCACCCCCTACCACCAACCCACAAGAGTGGGAAGGTAGGGTTGCCACCTTGCATTTTCTTTGTCTATTGGCGGCTTTCCCTATATATACAATAGAATAAGTTTGTGTTAGAAAAAATACAAATTATTTCCAAATTTGTCATTTGCTCCTCAAGGTCGTAGACCTAGAGCTTACAATGTTCTGGGCATTGGCACATCCTTAGAATTTAAAAATACCTTTTATGTGTCGCAGTTACTTCAGTCGGGTGTATGGGAGCGTCAGACGACCTTCACAGTACACTACCTGCAAGACATAATCCATAGGAACTTGGATACCTTCTCCATAGGTGCTGTGATGGATGCACAACATGTAGTTTAAGATACCTCAACTCCCTTGCAGGAGAAGTAGCAGTCAGTTGGGGGTAGACATTACCAGGGAGTTAGTCTGGGATGAATGATCATATGACTGGCCTTTTCGTTCTTCATCTTCCCCTATCTTGGAGTACAGCGTCTATGGAACTCTGCTAGCTGACCTCCGCTGTCTGCTGGTAAAAATCATATCTCTTGTGTAACCTGATATATGAAATATATTTGTTATGTCCCCTGTTTTCCCAGCAAGGGGGAGTCAGGCAATGTCAAGGTTAAGTTAGTGGAGTCTATCATGTACTCCCAAGAATCCCTACTTGGATAGGTCACAATGCTTAATTCTCGCACATCACACTAAATTGCCCAGGCCGTTAACTCTCGCACACATTTAAGAGTTAGCGAGGTGTTAAGGTTTGTCTGTTGAGCTTGTGCGAAGCACAGAGTTACACCCTGGGTCATGTTACCAGCCAGTTGGTTAGGACTTCCACCTTCCTAAGGGTGAGTCTCCATAGTAAAGATTGAAAGGGTTTGTATTAGGTGTTACAAGAAACAAATTTGAAGGCAATTTGTAATTTTCCTAATCATAAAAACCTTGAGCTCTTTACTCATACATGTCTTGCCATCAACTATCCACCGGAAAGTCCTGCCTGCAATAGAAAGTGGCGTCAATTTGCCAGTGTGCGTCTGTGAGCGGGATGGTTAGTCTACCTCCACTACTCCTGCAAACCAGTGCTGGGCACTTATATCTTACTAAAAAGTTTTATGACTAGTATTCAGCTTATGCTGGAACATATATCTACTGTAAATAGCTCAAGGTTTGTATAGTTAGGAAAAATAGAAATTAATTTTAAATTTGTAATACTGCTTTAAAGATTGATTATTCATTTCCCTCAGAATTATTTACTAAGTATTTTCGTGTTTTAATAATTGTGTTGCATATGCATTATTCTGTGTTTTGAAGGTTAATCATTGAATGTTTTCCATTAAATTTTCAGAGTGGTGGTGGTCCCCCTGGTGGCAATGCACCTCCAGGATTTGGTGGGCCTCCATTGGGATTTCGAATGCCTCCACCAGGACCGGGATTGCCTCCTAGACTGCCTCCTCCAGGATTTTTGCCACCTGGTGCACCTCCTGGCATGCCTCCTCCTGCCTTTAATGTACCACCTCCAGGTTTTATGAGTTCATTTGGCCAACCTCCAGGTGGATCAGGTAAGATGTAGGTTTCTTCGTGTTCCTACTCGAATACAAACCATTGTCCTTTAACAGGAGTATAATTTCAAGTGGAGGTGGAAAACAACCATTAAAATTGATAACAAGTTAGTTATAGTACTATGTGGGTGATGGGTAAGCTTGGCCACCCAACAGGTCATTGAGAAGCCACATTGGTATCATCTGAAGCTCAGTACAAATGTACTTTTTTGGTGCCTTGTATAATGGCTGTTATAATCTTTTCCTCTTTTCTTTCATCATTCGCTGCTGACAGTGTTGGTCAATGTCAGGACCCCAAGAACATCCCTTGCTGTGCCCACTTGACTGCTCTTCCACTTGCAGAGGAGGCAGTTGATGTGGTTACCATCGACGGTCTTTGCTGGCTTTTTGGGAAGTTATTGTATCCTCTTGTGATGTATGTGTCTGCTAGACCTGAGATCCTTAACAGGTGGGTAATTACCTGCCCGGTCGTTAACGACCTTGTTAAGGTTTTTCTGCCGTATTTTCCAGCTTGCGCTAGAATATCTCCTATAGTAAAGAATGAGGGTTTTTATCAAGTGTAGGAACAAAGAAAATTTTAAAAGAAAAGTTTGAAGAGTAGCGGAAAGCACACTTGTGGTTTTTGGTGGCAGGAATCCAAGTGTATTGGCTTAATTTTCAAGTCCCCACTGGCATTTGCACAAAATGCAAGCGTTAGTCTGTCCTTCATTGGTTTATGGCCAGGAAGTTTCCTTTCTTCAGCTGTGATATATGTATGGCGGGGCATTTTCTTCCAGAAAAGGCCAGTTTCATCGCAGTTAAAAACTTGCTAAGGAATGTAGCCTTCTCTGGAAATTAAGTTCTCAAACTTCTTGAGGAATTCTTCTGCTGCTTTCCTGTCAGAACTGGCCGCCTCTCCATGCCTGACGACTGAGTGAATACCAGTCCTCTTCCTAAACCGATGAAACCACCCATGAGAAGCCTTAAACTCTTGGGGGGATTGCTGCGATGTTCCTTCACCTCCGCCGTCTCTCTGGGCTTCCACGAGATCGGCAATGATGGCGCTCGCCTTGTGCGAAATCACCGATTGCGTGAGTGTATCACCAGCGATTTCCTTCTCTTTAATCCACAGAAGAAGGAGTCTCTCCATCTCATCGTTGATTGAGGTCCTTCCACTGGCAAGGACAGTCATGCCTTTAGGAGACTTACTTGCTTTAATGGCTTCCTTATTCTTAATAATTGCACCAATCGTAGATTGGTTACGACCATACGTTTAAACGAGGGTAACGATGCGCATGCCTTCTTCATATTTCTTTATGATCTCCAGCTTTGTTTCCATAGTTATCTTCTTCTTACTTCTGCTTTTAACATCACTAGCAATCTTGGGACCCATGGCTAAGAATTAAAGTTATGATTAAGCACAAAAATGCACAAAAAATAACAATATCGCAAGCACTCACACGAGATCAAGTCTTTACGAAATGCACGCGAGATTCTGAACTGAGCGCGTGTATGACAAAGAGAGAGAGAGAGGCAGCATCTCTCTCAAGCATTGTGGGATGATTTTCGGCCAATAGTGTATCGGCATCTTAGTGACGCCGTGACGCCGACCAATAGCAGTGACGTATGCAGTGACGTATGAGTGTGGTGGTAAGCTACTGACTCATACAGTCGTACACGTAGAAACCGCCAAATTTGAGTTTCAAATTCGATGCCACAAGGTATGGAAAATGTCGTAACGAGGGGACGAAAAAAAAATCGTATTCCACACCGTAACGTGAAAAAAACGTAAGCTGGGGACACCGTATGCCGGGGGTCTACTGTACTAACAATTAGTTTAGATATATTGAATGGTTCAAATGTATTTGGCTGTACAGTATCGTTGTGGTTATTATGTAGTTATTTTAAATATAGAACTTACCTGCTGGTTATATAAGAATGGCTAACGTCCCTGACGCTCGGCAGGAAATTCAAAATCTCGCGCGGCTATCGCAGATATGCCAGGTGTACACTAGTGCCCTCGCGGTTCTACGTGTGTAATAGTTAGTTATTACATGTTTAAAACACATGACGTAATATGTCATTGTGGAAGAAGAAGCTAGCGTGAAATTTGCTGTAGTCAGACAAAATCATAACAGGAGGCATTTTGCATCTCTCAGCAATGTAACATTTTTCTGAAGCATAAACACAAATGCATACCGTGTGAAAGATTGTGTCGCCACCGGATGCAGGTGTCTTCCTAGACTAATGTAAAGTTTACATATTGTGTTTAAATGCTGAGACAACTAAATATACAATATCTGTGATATCGATATTTTAGGCAGTTCTTATCTATACTTCACCTGAATTGGTCATCCGACCAAACCAGCTATACTCCTGTGATGGAAATGTTTAACACTGTTGTTTTTAGAGAATAAACCATTTTAAAGTTACCATGCTTTACTTTAATTCAAGACTCAACATCTCAAACAACACATACTCAATGTGTGTTAATAACAGTAGCACACTAATAAATGGTGGCAGCGCTAAAACTCTAAGAATCAGCGAAAGATCTTCAAGAAATTAATAATAAGACTAAGAATTAGAGGAAGATCTTCAAGAAATCAACAATAAAGCTGTAAAAACCAGAGAAAGATCTTCAAAAAATCAATAGTAATGAATCTACTGTACAATTTTGACTAAGTATCATAGTCCATCGAAGACTAAAACATTTAATGAATGTTATACATACAAACTGATGAACTGGATCTTCAATCAACATCCTAGGAAACCCAAGGACTGACGTTCAACGCTTACAAAACATATCCAGGAAGCACTACATTCAACGGAAATTGGACCGAAACATTCACCCAAACATCAAGAGAGAGAGAGGGAATCGAACCGACACATTCACCCAAACATCAAGAGAGAGAGAGGATATGACGACATCACACAGAACCATATAAAGCTAAGTACAATTTTCATATTCATTTCAGTTTGGGCAGTGAAGTGTAGTTATCACGAGTCGTTAGTTGATTATTACCGGGGTGAGTGGTTTGCTAATCTTTTATTTTCCTTTCATTAAAGGAAACTGTGTTCAACTCCGAATTCTCATCTAGAATTTTTCTCTCTTAGTGCTAATTCCGTTTTCTTTCAGAAATTCTCGGGAAATGTCTTGGGATTAGTAGCATTGTTTTGGGGAATTTTGTTATAATCTTTATCATTGGGTGCTTATGCGTTTACGCAGTGGACGTCTATATTCATGTAGATATTTTGATAGAATTGCAAGGGGTCGAAGAGATAGGAAAAGAAATACAGTAGTCATGACGCCCCCTGTGAGCCCCATTCCTGGACCTAGTGGCGTAGGACAGATTAATTCTCTCCCGATTGTGACGCTTGTAAATGCCAGGTCTGCAATCCTTCCTTTTCAGGGTCGGGTTAATGGGTTCTTGCCTCAAAATGTGGAGTCATGGATTTCATCTGTCGATGCCCATTTAAATGCCAAACAAATCGTAGACCCTTTTGTACTATTACAAGAAGCTAAAAGTTTTATAGATTTTTCAAAGGGGGATGCGAGTGCGTATTTAAGAGGTGTTTCATTTCAAGAAGCAGTTACCTGGGATGATTTCAAAGTTAGGTTACGCGCGGTCTATGGGGGTGAAGAAGCCTTGGATGTAGTATTAACGTTAAGAAATACACTTGATCAAGCCACTATGAATCGGCTTAATGTTATTGAGAGAGCAGCTCTCATAGCTGATAGGCTTAATGAATATCAAGATATTTTAGGTAATTCCACTTGGGTTACTAGAGATAACATCTCCGTGAAAGATTTTTTACGATTAATGTATATTTAACTTGCATGACACTTATGTTGCCTGAAGCTTTAGTGCGGTGTTTTGATAAAAAGTTAACGCCTGCAAGTACGGAATTGGATGTATATAAACAGATAAAAAAACACATGTCTAAGTGTCCTGATCTTGATCCCATGTTAACTCAAGTTTTTGCAAAGAATAAAACAAAGCCACAACAAGTAAATGTAGTTAATAATAGTCAAGTTGCGGGAATGACGTGTTACAATTGCAAATGTGAAGGTCACTTGATTGCGGACTGCAGAACGAAATTCTGTTCGATACATAATAGTTCGACTCATTCATATAGTCAGTGCTACTCGCGTAAAACACAACAGAATCCTAGAAATACACAGTCAATTCCACAGTCAGTTCCATATGGAAATAAGAAGAAAAATCCTCATTTTAACAATAAGAAGAAACAGCCAAACATCAATGTAGTTCAGAATCCGAAACAAACAAACACTTCTTCGAGTAACGCTGAGCCTGGGTCGTCAAACCAGACCTCGCAAGGTCAGACTAATTTTCAGAATGTGCAGAGCAAAGCAAATACCACATAATTAACTCCAGTGGGGAAGAGAGTGATGTTGGGTCAAGGTCATTCATGTCAACATCAATAGTATTGAATAATCAATTTAATGTTTTATCAGATAATTGTGAGGCAATAGATTTTCCTATGAAACACACGGCCGAATTAAGTAAAACAGTGCATGCTCCCGTAGATTTGCAACGAATTCATTTAATAATAAGCCAAAATGAGTTACGACCAACCTTATATGCTGTAAATTTAGAACACAAATCCTTTACATTATTTTTTTACTCTGGTAGTCCACGTAATATCATGGATTTGAGGACACATCATTTGTTGTTTTCGAACTTTCCGATAGAAAAATCCGGAGTGAGACTCTCGGGTATAGGAAATAATGAATTAAATGTCATAGGCATAACTCATGTTCAATTCAAAGTCGGTAAGCGCACGTTTGCTGATACATTTGTTGTTGTACAAAACATTGATATGTATCCAGCTGTAATTATAGGATACCCATCTATGGGAAATCAAAACATTATCTTAGCCCCTGCCAAGCACGGCGTGTATATCAAAGGAAAATTCTATAAGTCTTCTAATACCTTAAAATCAGTTTTGGATAAAAAGGAGACGACAAATGTAACCGTAACGTACGTTGAAGAACCAATAACTTGTCTCACTAATAAAGAAATAATATACGCGACCCAGCAGAATTCTCGTTCACCCGTAATATCATCTTGCACGCAATCTATCGAGCCAAACCTACCTTCGAATTTAATAGTGCAAATAAAGAAAACATTACCGGGATCTGAAATATTAATCCTTTCCGACACTTTGAAAACTAACGGATTGTCTGTCACACAAGCTATTTATACAGTAGGCTCACATCAACAATGTAATATTGAAGTCTGTAATCATTTAAATAACACTTTAGTAATTCACAAAAATCAACATATCTTGGATGTAGAAGTTTATAAACATCGTATTCTTACCGTTTGCTGAAATCAATCACGCTCAAACAGTTGCGGATGAATCCCTTTTGCAATCTATTAAAAATAAAATCAATAAAGACATTCAAGACGAAGAAATTCAGCAGAAAATTTTTGGACTTTTAACTAAATATCATGATGTTTTTTCCACTATGGATGGATCCTTAGGAAAAACAGATGTGATCGAGCATCAAATAAGGTTAAAGGACAAGCAGAAAATTATCTATGTACCCTCGTACAGACTCCCTATGAAATTCCAGAATGAAATAAATGATGAAGTAGGTAAAATGCTAGAAGAAGGAGTCATTAGGAAATCAAACAGCCCTTATAATTTTCCATTAATAGTTGTACCGAAAAAAGATCGAACATGGCGTATCTGCGTAGACTTCCTTCGTCTAAACGAGGAGACGATCCCTGATCGATTCCCAGTGCCATGTACTGACGATATTTTGTCTTTGTTAGGTCAGAATAAATATTTTACCAGTTTGGACTTACTTAAAGGCTTTCACCAGATATCATTAGAAGAAGATAGTATCCCATACACAGCCTTCAGCACAGCCAGGGGACATTATGAATTTTTACGGATGCCTTTTGGTTTACGTTGTGCTCCCATAACATTTACAAGAATGATTAACATAGTGTTTGGAGACTTGTTAGGGGATATATTGCATGCCTATATGAACGATCTTGTAATCTTTTCCAACACCTTAGAAGAACATCTACGTAAGTTAGAACTAGTACTACAGAGATTAAGACAACATAACTTAAGGGTAAAGATTAGTAAGTGTGAATTTTTCAAAACAGAATTAATATATTTGGGTTTCATGGTGTCAAGCCAAGGTCTTAAAGTAGTCCATGATAAGGTATCGGCTATACGTAATTTTCCCATACCTACTAATGTCTAGGGAATACAGCAATTTCTGGGTTGTAGTGGATATTACAGGCGTTTTATACGCAACTATTCAATAATAGCCGCTCCTTTAACTGATCTTACGAAGAAGGGCGTAGATTTCATATGGTCTGAGCATCATCAACAGGCGTTTAATACCTTGAAAGATGAACTGTGTAGTTCTCTTATCTTAAAATTTGCTGACTTCGGTAAGGAATTCTTCATTGCAACAGACGCCTCAGACTTAAGAGTAGGAGGGGTATTGCTTCAGCAATATGATAAACAATTTTTCCCGATAGCTTTTTATTCTCGAAAACTGAGAACTTCCGAAAGTAAGTATGCAGTAATAGACAAGGAAGGGCTAGCTATTTTATAGGTAGTAGGTTGGCCAGGGCACCAGCCGCCCATTGAGATACTACCACTAGAGAGGTATTGGATCCTTTGACTGGCCAGACAGTATTGCATTGGACCCCTCTCTCTAGTCACGGCTCATTTTTTCTTTGCCTACACTTACACGGAATAGTCTGGCCTATTCTTTACATATTCTCGTCTTTCCTCATACATCTGACAACAATGAGATACTTAACACTTCTTCACCAAGGGGTTAATTTACTGCACTGTAATTTGTTCATTGTACTTTCCTCTTGGTAAGGGTAGAAGAGACTCTTTACCTATGGTAAGCAGCTCTTCTAGGAGAAGGACACTCCAAAATTAAACCATTGTCCTCTAGTCTTGGGTAGTGCCATAGCCTCTGTACCATGGTCTTCCACTGTCTTGGATTAGAGTTCTCTTGCTTGAGGGTACACTCGGGCACACTATTCTATCTTATTTTTTTTTCTTCCTCTTGTTTTTTTGAAATGGTGTGTTGGGCAGGCTTAATAGAAGGGCCATGGATGCCTGGTGGTTTATCAAGAGGTTGTCTTTTCCTTTTTCTGATTTTTTCTTCTCAAAACCATCCTTACTGTCCTCCCTTCAGTTGAAGTGGCTATCCTGGAGGGTATTTAGCCTTGCATGGTGTATCGGCTCCTCCATGTTGACCAGTTTTTCCGACTTTTTACTATAGTCTATGGATATCATCAATAACTTTTATTATTATTCTGTACATATTGTTTTTGTTTTAATTCTTGTTAATCTAGTTTTTAAGTATGATGTCTCTTTTTTATTTCTATTAATTCTTATGCTGTCTGGAGACATTGAGCAAAATCCGGGACCAGTACGTCCTAGATTTCGTCAATGTCGTCTTCTGTATTGCAATATTCGTGGTCTTCATGCAAATATCCGAGACCTTACAGTTGCGTCCAGACAGTATGATATTCTTTTGTGCTCAGAAACTTTGGTTTCTAATATGAGGCACTCATCTGAGCTCCTTATAACTGGTTTTAAGAAGCCAATAATGCTGAAACGTGATTCCATTCCTAGGGCCAGGGGAATGGCGGTGTATATTAGGACCGAGTACCCTGCTTCTCATAAGTCCTGCTATCAATGTGGATGTCATGAGATTCAGGTAATAAAAGTTTGTGGCAGGCATAACAACTTTTATTTGTGTTCAATCTACCGGAATCCAGACATGGATGATTCTATCTTTGATTGTCTTCTTACCATTATGGCTAAGATACAAGAAGATGATAGAAAGGCTTCGTTTGTCTTTGTTGGTGATTTTAATGCTCACCATAGGGAGTGGTTGAGTTCTATCTCTCCTACCGATCGCCATGGCTTAAGAGCTTTAGACTTTGCCTCAGAATCAGGCTGTGAGCAAATCATAAATGAAGCTACTCACAGGTCTGGTAATTGCTTGGACCTCGTATACACTGACTCCCCTGGCGTTATAACTAGTAAGGTTGGTTCTCCAGTCGGGACTTCTGATCATGCCTTGATTTCATTATTAGTGAAGACTGAGCAGCCTGTCCCTGATATATCATATTCTTGTAAAATTTATATGAAATCCCAAGCAGACTGGAATGGGATTTTGCATGATCTTTTGTGCTTGAATTGGTCACAATTATATAATAGTGTAGATCCTGTTGTCCCTTTGAATGAGAATCTAGTCAACATAATTGATAGGCGTATCCCTTCTCGTGTGCTAAGGTACCGAATGAAGGACAAACCGTGGTTCAGTGATGATTGTAGACGTGCTTATTTGGAGAAGCAGGAGGCCTATCACCTTTGGAAGGGTAACAGATCAGATTTTACCTGGAACAACTATACTCAGCTTCGAGCTTTTGCTCAGAGAGTTTATGCCTCAACTGAAAAGGAGTACAATTTAATCATAAAAGAAACCCTCTCTGGTACAACTCAGGAACATAAATGGTGGTCTACCCTTAAATCTGCACTCTTTGGTGTAGATGCAACAGTTCCTCCTTTACTTAAATCCAGATGGCTCAGTCACTCACTGTCCAAAGGAAAGGGCAACCCTTTTGGCTGATGTTTTTGACAGTAAACAGAGTAATGAAAAACTTGAACTTCCTCATTCCTGTTTTCCTGAGGCTAAACTAACTAGTTTAGCTTTTCGATCTCGTGAGATTAAAGCTTTGTTGATGGACCTTGATGCTTATGGAGGTGTAGACCCTAATGGTATTTTTCCTTTGCTTTTTATAAAGACAGCAGATTTCTTAGCTCCAAAGTTATCTGTTATTTTACGCAAGTTAGCAAGAAGAGGAGCTTTTAGCACTTGTTGGAGAATTGGTAATGTTACTCCTCTATGTAAATGTGTTTGTGGTAGCTCAAGTCCCACTGATTACCGCCCAATTTCCATAACTCCCATATTATCTAAAGTTTTTGAACGTCTTCTGGCAAAACGTCTTAATAGGTTTGCTGAAGGTAATCATCTATTCCCTACTTTGCAATTTGGTTTTCGGAAAGGCCTTGGAGCATGTGATGCCCTTCTTACAATCTCCAATGCAGTACAGAAATCCCTTGATTGTGGTCGGGAAGTTCGTATGATTGGCCTTGATTTTAGTGCTGCCTTTGACCGTGTTAATCATGAGGCCCTTGTTTTCAAACTGAAACAGTTGGGAGTGGGTGGGTCGTTTCTTAGCATTATTATTGATTTTTTAAGTAGTAGATCTCAAAGAGTTGTTGTTGATGGGCACCATAGTGAGTATAGGAATGTGATATCCGGTGTTCCACAGGGTAGTGTTCTTGGCCCATTACTTTTCATACTATATACACATGACATGTGGTTTGGCCTAGAAAATAAGCTTGTTGCATATGCAGATGATGCTACTCTCTTTGCATCAATTCCATCCCCTGAATGTAGATCTGGGGTTGGTGAATCCCTTAATAGAGATTTAGCTAAAATTAGTGCATGGTGCAAATTATGGGGTATGAAGTTGAATCCTAACAAAACTCAAAGTATGATTGTAAGTAGGTCAAGGACGGTGGCTCCTCAACATCCGGATCTCAGTATTGATAATATTTCTTTAAATTTGTATGACTCTTTCAAAATTTTAGGCGTGATTCTTGACAGCAAATTTACTTTTGAGAAACATATAAGGTCTGTGTCTTCTTCAATTGCACAAAAAATTGGCTTATTGAGAAAGTCTTTTAAGATATTCGGTGATCAATCTATTCTGAAGAAGTGTTTTAATTCTTTTATTCTACCTTGTTTTGAGTATTGTTCTCCTGTCTGGTCTTCAGCTGCTGATTCTCATCTTAATTTGTTGGACAGAAACTTACGGTCTATTAAATTTCTTATTCCTGATCTAGATATTAATCTCTGGCACCGTCGATCAATTAGTTCATTATGCATGATGCATAAGATTTTTCATAACTCTGACCATCCTTTACATTCAGATCTCCCTGGACAATTCTATCCTGTTCGTAATACTAGGCAGGCAGTTAATTCTAATAGCCAGGCCTTCTCCATCATAAGACTCAATACTACGCAGTACTCTAGAAGTTTTATTCCAGCTGTTACCAAGTTGTGGAATGATCTTCCTAATCGGGTTGTTGAATCAGTAGAACTTCAAAAGTTCAAAGTTGGAGCAAATGCTTTTTTGTTGACCAGACGGACATGAGTCTTTTTATAGTTTATATATGACATTTTTGTTGTTGACGTTGTTAATAGTTTATATATGATATATCTCTTTTGACATTACTTTTTTTAGAATGATTTATTGTTAATTTGTTCTCTTCAGTTATTTATTTCCTTATTTCCTTTCCTCACTGGGCTATTTTTCCCTATTGGAGCCCCTGGGCTTATAGCATCTTGCTTTTCCAATTAGGGTTGTAGCTTGGATAGTAATAATAATAATAATAATATTGTTAATTCACTAGTGCATTTTAAGTTCATAATATACGGTTATCCCGTTAAGGTTCTTACTGACCATAAACCACTAACAGAGTTCTTTAAAGGCTTCAACCACAGCCCTAAACGAACTCGGTGGCATTTGATCATTGAAGATTTTGGGGCAAGAATCGGATATTTACCTGGGAAAGCAAATATCATTGCGGATGCAGTATCACGCAACCCCGTGTCATCATGTACGGAGCCTTTAGCTGAATTAATAGATATATCAACATCCATGCCTATTGTTAAAACGATATCTGAACAAGAAGATTTAGGCTGGAGCGCTGAATTATTACAGACTGAGCAAAGAAAAGATCAGAAAATAGAAACAATTATAAATGCTTTGAAAGGCAATCATAAGGAAAAGGGATATATAAAGTATAAGCAGCAGAATTATATAATCAAAGATAATATTCTGTGTAGGACCGTGACAAGGAAAACCCGCAATACACCATATGTAACTAACGACCGGGTAGTAGTACCAATCTCACTTATTTCCACTGTCCTGAATTGGTTGCATGCAAATCCATTACATGGACACCCGGGGTTCTCATTAATGTCACAGAAAGCCAAATCATTGTTTTATTGGCATACAATGCTTACAGATATAAAAAAACATAGCTAATTGTCGCACATATCAGGAAAACAAAGGGCATACGAAAACACCTGTCAGGCTAGGGGCTTATCCCGTGCCCATTCAACCCTTTGAAAGAATACATTTAGATTTGTTAACAGGATTTTACGAGTCAGACAGAGGAAATAAGCACCTCTTAGTAATTGTAGATGCTTTAACTCGATATACAGAACTAATAGCGCTTAAAACTAAAACTGCGATTGAATGCGCTAGGAAGTTTTACGAGTGTTACATTTGTAAACATGGAATTCCACACATGATAATCTCAGACTCGGGTGGTGAATTTAATAATCACTTTCTTACCTCATTGTGTGAATTCCTTAGCATAAAGAAAATAAATACCATGATATATCACCCAGAGTTAAATGGGCTAGTGGAAAGAGCAAATAGGAAGGTTTTAAATATATTAAGAGTAACACTAGGGGGATCAGACCCCAACTGGGATATTGCAATACCTGCGGTACTGAGTACTCTGAATCATTCATATCATATATCAATTAAAATGTCACCGCATGAAGCATTGTATGGTACCCCAGTTAGAATGCCTTTCCATGTATTAACGCCTACAACTAATCTATCAAATCCTTTAAAAGAATGTATAAATGCAAGCAAAAGTTGATATGATATCCTTCGAAAGAATTTAGAAGAATCACAAATCATAATGTAAAGGAATCATGATAAAATAGCGAAGCCAACTAAAACATATATCGTGGGTGATAATGTATATATACAGGTAAATGTACGTAAAGGACTCAATTATAAACAAACACCTAAGTTTGAAGGCCCATTTAACATTTTGGAAACATTAACAGCCAATAGGTTTAGAGTTCAAAACGTATCCCAACCCACGGATGAGAGAATAGTACCATTGGCTCACATAAGAAATTGAAAAAAAAAAAAAAAAAAAAAAAAAAAAAAAGAGAGGGAAAGATTTTTATTTGTATGATTAAAAGTTTTCTTCTTAATACAGGAGTAATTACATATATTTTTCTCGTTACAGGTTTCCAAGATGAATTTTTTGTTGTTGGGAGTGATATTGTTCGCTCAGACATTTTTCTCGTGTGGGACGAGCTCTAAAACTAAAAGTATAGATTTTAAATATGGCACTATAGTTGAAAGACAAGAAGACGTTTTTATTACATCAAGCAGCGTAGTTGTAGAAGTGCATATGCAAGCAATTTTTCTTCCAGAGAATGATGTCACTAGCTTAAAAAGCGCCATTTCAAGGTTTGCTGTCTCATTAGATGAGTTGCATAGAAGACTTTTTCATTTGACTACAGAGAGTTCGCTTGGATCGACACTAAAAGTTGCAGAGATGCTATCTGATGACTTGCAAAATAAGACTTACGAGACAGAATCTTTGGCTCGTGACCTTTTGATGTGGACTGTAGGGCACGAACATAAAGAAAGACGAAACCCGTTTATTTTTGCTGCATTAAACATCTTTGGGTCTATTGCAAGTTTAGGTTTAGGAATTTCCAATCGTCTTAAGATTAGTAATCAAAATAAGAAAATTGAGTTCTTGACTCATGAAGATGAATTGATTATGTCAGAACTAAGGAATCAGTTAGCTTCAATCTATCAAATTATGGATTTAGTAAATGAACATTCCAGTAATATCAGTCAGATTATGGAAGTACAGGATTTGTTGGCAACGTTAACGTATTATGATTCAAAAATAGATCACATACATAACAGAATTGCACATTTCATTGAGAAATCCAAAGATTATGTAGAAGCTATCACGTTAGCAACGAAAGGTGTACTGTCGCCCCATTTGTTGCCTATAAAATACTTAAAGTTAGTTCTGGAGAACAGACGGGAGAAACTAGGCTATGTTCTTTTGTTAGACGAACGTAAGTTAGAATTTTATTACAGCCTAATTACAGTAAGCGTTGAAAATAAGATTATGATTACAATTCCCTTTGATTCTTCTGATGCCTGGCAATCTTACAGGATATCACCATTTCCGACTTTCATGACGAATCACTCAAATCCAGTAATATCCAGTTTGACAGGACACGTATTGATTTCCCCAGACAAGGAAACATATACGGTCATTAAAGACTTCAATCAATTAACTCACTGTTCAGACGCAATGGATAGAAAAATATGTACAGCTGACTCATTTGAATTCCATAAAAACTTAATGGATTCATGCGAGTTAGGTATAGTGCTAGACGGTGCTCTCTCCCATACAAGTGAAAATTGTCTGGATAAGCTTTATCCCTTTGACAATAATGAGTTCAATTGCAGACTGAACAACGGCTCGTGGATACGATACGACAAGGACGGCTTCAATGTATCATGCCCGGATGGATCCACGTCCTATGCCAAAATCTTCGTTGCAGCAGATGGTTGTATCGGGACTTCCTCTAATTCCATGGTGACCGGGATCAAACCCATCATCAGAGAACGAGCCTACTTCGCGAACTTCACGTGGACAACTACAATGCCATCACTACCTCTCCCATACAACAAACAGGTAGCCAAGCGGTTGATGAAATTGACCGAGATGGACCACATGTCACCGACTTATAAGGAATTTCTTCACCCCATACTACTAGCAGGAACAGTTGTGACGGTGATGATATTTATCGCCGTGAACATCCTTGTTTGGCGTAGGTTAAGGAACAGTTTGCAGCTAAAACAGAACCTTTTGCCCTGTCCAGACAAAACCCCTTATTTAATTCAGTTTAAAGCCGTTTGAAAGTGGCCACTTCATTCGCTAAAAGGAGTAAAATTGTCTGGGAATAGCGTGTGTACGAAAAGCAGTTAGTACGCTAGTAATATGTAATTGAAGAAACTAAAGAACATTTGCATTGTTAAAAATACATTTAAAAAAACATTTAAAAAATAATTCATTTTTTTCTCGGCATCTAATAAAATATATAAAACGGAATGTTAAAAGAAAAGAGAAAAAAAATAAAAATAACAGAATCTATGGGCATGTAATAAAATATATAAGCCCTATATATATATATATATATATATATATATATATATATATATATATATATATATATATATATATATATATATATATATATATATATATATATATATATATATATATATATATATATATATATATATATATATATATATATATATATATATATATATATATATATATATATATATATATATATGTATGTATGTATGTATGTATGTATGTATGTATGTATGTATGTATATATATATGTATGTATGTATGTATATATATATATATATATATATATATATATATATATATATATATATATATATATATATATATGTATATATATGTATACATATGTGTGTATATATATATATATATATATATATATATATATATATATATATATATATATATGTATATATATGTATATATATGTATATATATATATGTATATATATATATATATATATGTATATATATATATATATATATATATATATATATATATATATATATGTATATATATATATATATGTATGAAACCATGGTACGTGTACGTACCAGGAATTCGTGTTTGTGCTCTAAAATTGAATCTTTACCAAGGTAACAAATATTTTTATTAATTACCGTATTGTGTTAATCTATGTTTCTGACAAAGGTAACAATTATTCTTTAACAAGTTACCGAATCATATGTATATCAGTATTTTTTTTTGGTACCATATAATCATTTGCTAGCAATGTACCATATATGTGATCTGTATTTATCATGCATTTTTTTTCTTTGCTTTGGTAATATCTTTTCATATGCGTTATTGTTATTATTTTTTTTGTTGTGCCTATTTGGACATTCGTCCTCATTTGCTTATGGCTAAAGTTAAACAAAGAATAATACATATATCCAGTCACACTCCTAATAAACATATTTTGGCGTGTTGTTGAATTTTTAGAAAAAGAAAAATTGAGATAGCTGGCCGAGCTAATGTAATAGTTAGTTATTACATGTTTAAAACACATGACGTAATATGTCATTGTGGAAGAAGAAGCTAGCGTGAAATTTGCTGTAGTCAGACAAAATCATAACAGGAGGCATTTTGCATCTCTCAGCAATGTAACATTTTTCTGAAGCATAAACACAAATGCATACCGTGTGAAAGATTGTGTCGCCACCGGATGCAGGTGTCTTCCTAGACAAATGTAAAGTTTACATATTATGTTTAAATGCTGAGACAACTAAATATACGATATCTGTGATATCGATATTTTAGGCAGTTCTTATCTATACTTCACCTGAATTGGTCATCCGACCAAACCAGCTATACTCCTGTGATGGAGATGTTTAACACTGTTGTTTTTAGAGAATAAACCATTTTAAAGTTACCATGCTTTACTTTAATTCAAGACTCAACATCTCAAACAACACATACTCAATGTGTGTTAATAACAGTAGCACACTAATACATGTAGAACTATACTCAACTTCTTCAGAATTTTCCCTGCCGCCATGGCGGCCGGTTCTATTGGAAATTCACTCTCGCTTTTTACTCTGTTTGGACATAATTTGGTGATGTATTGATGTTTTTTGAGTTTGGGCTTTCGCTTTTTTGTTTTATTTGAACTGTGATCACATATTTATAACTTAAAAGGTAAGATTTAAAGGTTTTTTGACCTATTTTAAACCTCATGAAAGCATAGGGCGAGAGGTAAACATCTCGTCCATTGATGATGTCAGCTTTATGTCGTAGGCTGTAATTCCGACTTGCTTTTTACAAAGAATTATAAGTGGATACTTTCTTTTGAAATATTAATTGTTCCGTAACCGAAATACAAACCACACTATTTACATTGGGTTTACCTTTCGGCGTAGCTGAAATTGACGAGCCAATAGATTTTAACGAGGGTTAACTACCCCCGCGCTAGTTAGCGGGGGTAGGGGAATGGGTAGCTTGCTACCCCTCCCCCCCACACACCGGTGATTTGCTTCTCTTCACTTTTGGCTCGGACGATGAACAGACGTTTTTGCTTTTCCTCAGACTTTGTGTGTTTGAAGTTGGCCTCGCCCTTTGCTGTTCATCATGCGCAAGTGGCCTGGGATTGCCGGCCGCCCTTGTGGTACCTTCATGTCTGCGGTGGATACTGATCCTCGCACCCTTTGCCCGCAGTGTCGAGGCCGACGGTGTGATAGTGAAAATACATGTAGTGAGTGTAGGGAGTGGTCTGCCTCTCAGTGGGAGAGGTTTGCCCGCCGGCGTAAGAAGAAGTCCAAGAGAGACCGTTCTCCTTCGAGGGTTGCCTTGAAGGAGGAAGGCTCTCGGGACTCTTCTTCCGCCACCCAAACCTCCTCCGAAGCTCGCCCTCGTCCGGCTCTTAGTGAGAGGCTGCCGAGTGGGAGCGCAGGCCCTAGTTCTGTTTCCCGACCTCGGGGTGCGGGAGAGGGCGTCGCGTCCCATAGCGGGGCGGTTCCCCCTCCTCCTCCGGGGTAGGATTTTGATAATGTTAACTCCATGTATAATGATGATCTTTTTCAGCTTTGGGGTTCCTTGGGGCTTAAATGCCGGCCCTCCAAGGAAACCCTGTTTGACCTTATTCAGTTGGGGGCCGCTGTCAAGCAGTCGCCGGTGATAGCAGAGGTAGATCCTCTGTCTATCGTCAACGTCGTGGTGGCAGAGGCTTCCGACGAGTCTGGTCAAAACTCTGCTGTGCCTGATGGTGATGACGTTGCTGAAGGCTCTCCTCCCCCTTCTGTACATCCTTCGGAGGGGGAAGGGGGTCCTACGGGCTCTCCTGCGGCTAAGTCTCTCCCTCGGGGGAGCACTCTGACTGAGACTCCTCTTCGGAGGACTGATGATCCTGACGACCTTCCTCGTGGCCGCCTTCGCCGTAAGGCTCATCGTCTGCTTCGCCGCAAGGGCCTCCCGTCTCCCTATAAGGGTGTCAAGAGGCGCCTTTTTGAGTCTTCTCCTCCTCCGTCCTTCGGTGGGGGGACTCCTCACCAGAAGCAGTCTGTAGCAGCCGCGTCCTTAGACCTCTCCGGGGATCGTTCATGTTCTCCTACGCCTTCCAGACCTTCTACTTCCTGTGCAGACGGCCAGCAGCCTGATCTCGTCAGCCGACGGGCACCGGTTCCTTCGGGGCAAAGGGTGCACTTCCTTTGCGCGTCAGGGTTCCCCTGCGCGTTCACGCGTAGTTGCACACCAACGCTCTTCTGCTCGTCAGCGCTCTCCTGCTCGCCAGCGCTCTTCTGATGATCAACGCCTTACTGCTCGCCAGCGCTCTCCTAAGGATAACGAACATATTCCTGTTCCTGCAGCGCGCCCAGTGCGCCAACGGTCTCCTGAGCGCACTAGATCTCCTGCTCGTCAATGTGCACCTGCGCTTCCAGTTCCTGACGCGCCCTGTACGCCCACGCGCCCTAGAACTCCGGTTCAGGACTTGGGCAAGGACTCAACTTCTCCTCGCCCTCGCGATCCTGCTCGTCAGCTTTCTCCTGCGCAGCAACGCGCGCGGTCTCCTGCGCGTACATCTAGAGTTCCTGCACGCCCACGTGCCTCCTATTCCTGAGCCCACTCGCGAGCGTTCGCCTTTGCGCGTCGCGCCGACAGTTCCTGCGCAGCCTTCTACGTGCCGTCTCCCTTCCTCGCCAGCGTTCTCCAGCGCGACAGCGATCTCCGATGCGTCAATGTTCTCGTTCTCGTCAGCGATCTCGTTCTCGTCAGCGATCTCCTGCGCGTCAACGATCTCCAGCGCGTCAGCGTTCCCCTGAGCGCCGGCGATCTCCAGATCCTCCGCGTGATCCATCGCCTGCGCGCAAGCGCTCTCCTACGCGTCAGCGCCCAGCAGATCCGGAGAAACATAGGTCCCCTGCGATCAGCTCGCCCACGCGCGGTCGCTCGCCTGTGCGTTCTACGCGCTATCGCTCGCCAACGCGCTATCGCTCGCCAACGCGCCACCACGCGCCAGCGTTTGCCAACGCTCCATCGATCGCCGACTCGCCATCGCTCGCCCACGCGTCACAGATCTCCAAGACACTATCGGTCCCCTGGCCTTCAGCGGTCTCCTGAGAGCTCTCGTTCGCGCACGTGCCAACGCGTTCACTCGCCAATGCGCTCACTCGCTAGCTCGCCCACGCGCCCGCTCGCCCTCGCGCTCACTCGCCTACGCGCCCGTTCGCCCGCTCGCGATCGCTCCCGCGCTCGTTTATCTCCGCGCGATTGCTCGCCCGCGCTCCAACAGCCCCTCACTCGCGACTTTCGTGTCACCCACGCGCGAGCGTCAGCACGACCCCCGTTCGCGTCGGGTTCCGCAGCTCGCGGCAGCAGCAGGGACGCATGTCGCCAGGTCGCAGTCGGGATCGCCTCCACCTAATCGCAGGTCTCTTTTGCAGGACAATGAAGGACCTTCGGAGAGGTCAAGGCAACTTTCTTCCCCTTCTTTTTTACAGGCAGGTCCAGTGGTGTCCACTCCGAAGGATCGGCCGATCCCCTTCCCTCCAGCGGTAATTTCGGACTCTGTGTCCGTGTCTCAGCAGTCCTGGTTTGGTCTTTTGATGCGGACGTTAGTGAAGGGTATGAAGCCGGCACTCGCCAATCTAGGACACAAGCCAGCGACGGCCTCGCCCCCGCTGAAGAGAAGGAGAGGAGTGGACTTCGTGGTGACTTCTCCCAGGGAGAAGTTGGTTCCTAAGAGGTCCGTCAAGAAGGCCCCGTCCCCTACGCAGTCGTTTTCTCCTTCTCCTGTAGACGAGGCTTTTCCGTCCTCGGGAGAGTCCAGTGAGGCGGCGGTCTCCCCCTCGGCACCAAGGGGGGAGTCACCTCCTCGTGGAGGAGAATCGTCTCGCGCGGAAGGTGCCTACTAGACCACTTTACTGGAGTCTTGTATCCGCCCAGGAAGGAACCCAAGGACTCCAAGACGTTGCCGACGTCTTCTGCACGTATTCGTCAGGAACCAGCTAGACCCCGGGAGAACGTCCACGTGTCTCCCCAGGAAGAACTTCCGGGGACAGGAGACTTAGCTGCCAGTCCGCAGGGAGGAGAGCAGCAAGAGTCTGAGCATGCCTTCTGGCAGGTCCTGGGCCTGATGAGACAGCTCAACGGGTTCATGGACCCTGTGATCGCCCCCCGTGAAGGCAAGGACACGGTCCTGGATCAGGTTTATGGGATTCAGAAGCCCCCAAAGGCCAGCGCGGCTCTGCCCTGGTCCCAGGGGCTGAAGTGCCAGAGCCAGGGCTAATGCAAAGCTCGCAGTACTCGCTACCTCCAGTCGTTCCTCTGCCGGGAACAAACTCCTCCCACCACCTCGTCTCCAGTAGAGGAGGTATTTTGAGATCATGGGGGAGTCTAGCCTCGCTCTTCCCCTCCACCATTCGGTAGTAGAGCTTACTAGGGGAGTTCCTCTTGAGAAGCTCTTCGCCCGGCAGGTGACGTTCTCGGCGTTTGAGATTCTAAGCCATGAGAAGGTCGCGAAGTGTGCCATGCATGCCACTTCGTGGCTGGATGTCTTGCTAGGTTCTCTGGGCATCCTATTGCGCTCTGAGGATCTGTCTAAGGAGAGCAATAGGAAGGCCCTGGAGACCTTCCTCCTCTCAGGCACTCGCTCCATTGAGTTCCCGGCGCATCAGGTTACCAACCTGTGGGCCAACTCGGTGCTCAAGCGTCGTGATGCGGTGACCGAGAAGATCCATCCGAAGGTCCCCGCCGTGGACGTCAACAGGCTCAGACACGCCTCCCTCCTCGGGGGGAATTTGTTTTAGCCCCAGGACATGGAACGTACAGCTGAGAGGTGGAGGAAGTCGAGTCAGGACTCCCTCCTCCAAAGGGCCCTTGCATCTTGGCCCTATAAGCCTCCAGTTCCGCAGCAACATCAGCAGCAGCCTCGCAAGACACCGACGCAGGCGCCGGCAGCTAAGAAAGTGGTGTCTAAGCCCCAGCCCTTTCCTGCCAAGGTCAAGAGGGGCGGTAAGTCCTCCAGGGGAGGCAAGACTCATAGAGGGAGCGGCCACGGCCGCAAGCGCTAGGAGTGGCAGTCCCCCCGCGTGTCCACCTGTGGGGGGATGCCTTCAAAGTTGCGTGCACAGGTGGCAGCAACATGGGGCCGATGCTTGGACGGTCTCCGTGATCGGCCAAGGGTATCGCGTCCCATTCACGACATCTCAACCTCCCCTGACAGCGAATCCAGTGTCGTTGAGCTCCTATGCCATGGGATCGGTAAAGGGGCTAGCCCTTCGGGCAGAAGTCGAGACCATGCTCAAGAAGGATGCTCTCCAGGAGGTCGTTGACGGCTCCCCAGGCTTCTTCAGTCGACTCTTTCTTGTAAAGAAAGCGTCTGGAGGCTGGAGACCCGTCATCGACCTCTCAGCTCTGAACAAGTTTGTCAAGCAAACTCCGTTCAGCATGGAGACAGCGGACACGGTCAGACTTACGGTGAGACCACAAGACTTCATGTGCACATTGGATCTGAAGGATGCGTACTTCCAGATCCCAATCCATCCGTCTTCCAGGAAGTACTTGAGACTCAGCCTAGACAGCAAGACCTACCAGTTCAAGGTGCTGTGCTTCGGTCTCTCCACAGCACCTCATGTGTTCACCAAAGTGTTTACCCTGATTTCGTCGTGGGCGCACAGGAACGGCATCCGTCTCCTCCGTTATCTGGACGACTGACTGATCCTAGCAGACTCGGAGTCGGCCCTTCTTCGACACCGAGACAGGCTTCTGGGACTTTGCCAGGATCTGGGGATCGTGGTAAATCTCGAGAAGTCCTCTCTGCAGCCGTCCCAACGACTGGTTTATCTAGGCATGTTGTTAGACACCAATCTCCACAAAGCCATTCCATCAGACGACAGGATAGCAAGGCTGAGGAGGGTGGCGGAACCCTTCCTCAGGCGAGAAGAGCTTCCTGCCCAATCGTGGTTGCGTATCTTAGGTCACCTGTCCTCCCTGGCCCGTCTGGTTCCAAACGGCCGTCTCAGGATGAGATCCCTGCAGTGGTGGCTCAAGTCCCGGTGGATTCAAGGATCCGATTCCCCGGACTTCCTGGTCCCGATAGGACCTTCGGAACA
Organism: Palaemon carinicauda; assembly: GCF_036898095.1. Classification (NCBI taxonomy): domain Eukaryota; kingdom Metazoa; phylum Arthropoda; class Malacostraca; order Decapoda; family Palaemonidae; genus Palaemon; species Palaemon carinicauda. The sequence goes on from NC_090729.1 coordinate 91,943,565, forward strand.
GGCGGACCTGCTGTGGTGGCTGGTCGACGAGAACCTGCGAAAGGGAGTGGATCTTCTCGTCCTCCCCCCAGAATTGACACTGTTTTCGGACGCATCAAAAGAAGGGTGGGGGGCGCACATTCTGAACCAGAGGACCTCAGGCCTGTGGTCAGAATCGGAAAAGTACCTGCACATCAACCTGCTAGAGATGAAGGCCGTTTTCCTGGCTCTTCAACAGTTCTAACGGACCCTGGCGGGTCACTCCGTGGTGGTGATGGGCGACAACACCACGGTAGTGGCTTATATCAACAAGCAGGGAGGTACTTTTTTGCAGCAGCTATCCCATCTTTCAGTAGAGATTCTGAGATGGACCAAAGTCTACTCGATAACACTATCAGCTCGCTTCATTCCTGGCAAGAGGAATGTGCTCGCTGATAGTCTGAGCAGGGCTTCGCAGATAGTGAGTACCGAGTGGTCTTTGGATCCTCAGATAGCCAACAAAGTCCTGACTTTGTGGGGTTCCCGACCGTGGATCTGTTCGCGACAGCTTTAAATTTCAAACTGCCCCTGTACTGCTCCCCAGTCCCGGACCCCAAGGCACTCTGGCAAGATGCTTTCCAACAACGGTGGGACAACATCGACGTGTACGCCTTACCACTGTTCTGTCTGATGAGAAGGGTGCTCAACAGGACCAGACTATCGGTCAACTTGTTGATGACTGATAGCTCCGCTGTGGCATCACGCGGAATGGTTCCCGGACCTTCTGCAGCTCCTGACGGAGCTCCCGAGAGAACTTCCCCCACGACATGAGCTACTCAGACAACCACATTGCAACATCTTCCACAGAGCCGTAGCATCGCTTCGGCTTCACACCTGGAGACTGTCCAGCGTCTCCTCACGGAGAGAGGCTTTTCGCAACAGGTTGCAGAGAGAATGTCTCGGCACCTGCGAAAGTCCTCAGAGGGAGTCTACCTGGCGAAGTGGAGAGTCTTCTGTGGTTGGTGTCGTGGGAGGGGTATCTCTCCTCTCGATGCCACCATTCCAGCAATAGCGGAGTTTCTCGTTTAATTGCGGGAGGAAATGCGCCTTTCGGTGTCAGCGGTGAAAGGCTATCGCTCAGCCTTAAGCTTGGCTTTTAGGCTGAAAGGAGTGGACATTTCTTCCTCGTTGGAACTCTCTTTACTCATACGTAGCTATGAGCTTACCTGCCCTCAGTCGGAAGTGAGACCTCCTCCTTGGAACGTGGTTCGGGTCCTCAGGGCTCTTAAGAGACCTCCCTTCGAACCATTACGCCAGGCCTCTGATCGCCACCTGTCTTGGAAGACGGCTTTCCTGCTCGCTTTGGCCTCTGCCAAGCGAGTTAGTTAACTTCATGGTCTCTCGTACGACGTCGCCCATTCAAGGGTATGGGGGGAGGTAACGTTCAGGTTCGTCCCTGAGTTTTTTGCCAAGACTCAGAACCCTGGAGTGCCGGACCCACGGTTCGACTCTTTCAGGGTCGCGAGTCTCCGTTCTGTAACAAGCGACCCAGACCAGCTGCTATTATGTCCAGTGAGGAGTCTGAGGTGTTACTTGAAGAGAACAGCTGCAGTTCGTCCTCAGGTGCAAGCATTGTTTGTTAGCACAGGCAGGACGAAGAGGAGGGTCAACAAGAACACCATCTCGGCTTGGATTCGAAGGGTTATCCATCACGCCTTGAATCCGGACCCTCCTCCGTCACGTCGCCCTAGGGCACACGACGTCAGGGGCATCGCTACGTCCCTGGCCTTCAAGAGAAACTTCTCTGTGATGCAGGTACTTCAAGCTGGGGTCTGGAAGCGTCAGACGACCTTCACAGCCCACTACCTGCAGGACATGACCCACAGGAGCCTCGATACTTTTTCTATCGGCCCTGTGGTGGCTGCACAACAGCTGGTATAACCTCAGGCTCCTTGATGGACAAGTAGCAGTAGGTTGAGGGCGTTGTTACCCGGTTTTAGTCTGCGTGAATGAAAGAGTATGTCTGACCCTTACTTCTTTCTTCATCCTCCCCTCTCTTGGGGAAGCAGCATCCTGGTCTCTGCATAGCTGACCTCAACCTCTGCAGGTAAACCATGCTTCCTTGTGTTCCTAGTATTAAGCTTAATACGGTCGCGTCCCCCATACCCTGACGAGGTGGTATTGGGAACGTCCTATCCTGGATTCCTATCTAAAGGTCTCAAGGTCAACTTCATAGGACGAGTCACGCTCTTTCCTCCACACACAACTTATGTAGGCCACACGTTTCTTGCGAAGCAAGTAACTTGTGAGGTGCAGGGACTCCTTTTCTCGAGTGCTGCTCACTTGGAGTCGGAGTTCCCGGGTAAAGCCAAAGTCAGTAAGGCTGGGGACTTTCCACCCTTCCTAAGGGGTACGTCACCCAATGTAAATAGCGTGGTTTGTATTTCGGTTACGGAACAAATGACAAATTCGGAGATAATTTGTATTTTTCCTAACCATACAAACCTTAGCTATTTACACATATTTGCCCGCCAGCCCTGTCCCCCAAGTCAAGTCCTACCTCTAAGTGAAGTGAAGCAAATCACCGGTGTGTGTGGGGGGGGGGGGGGGAGGAGTAGCAAGCTACCCCTTCCCCTACCCCCGCTAACTAGCGGGGGGGTAGTTAACCCTCGTTAAAATCTATTGGCTCGTCAATTTCAGCTACGCCGGAAGGTAAACCCAATGTAAATAGCTAAGGTTTGTATGGTTAGGAAAAATACAAATTATCTCCGAATTTGTCATATTTATGATTTCTGAGCCTTTGGAGGTAGCATTACCTTTAATTTTAGTGTTATTCATGTTTATTTGTTTCGCTATCGTTTGCGGCCCCGCGACGCGGTGCCCATTTTGGTTCTTGCTACTTGTAAGCTCGTTCTTAACGATTTACAATTGGTCTCTCATACTAATTGTTATTCGTTTTGATCTTATTGCGCTATTACCGATGCTTTGGCGATTATTATTACTGTTATTGTTATCGCTATGGTTACTCCCATGATTTTATTAGGTTATGGCGGCCTCCTTCTCGGCTAGTACCGTGAAGACGCTGTATGCTGGTATTTTAGGATTAGTTTACTCTTTTCTCGCGATATTACAGATTCGCTGTTATTTTTAAGAGTTTAGTCCTGTTTTATCGAGGGGGACTCTCGATCGGCAGTTTTTTAATGTATTTTAGTTTACCGTTTGGCATCGTACCCGATTGGTGTCATGTCGGCCCCCCTGTCCAGCTCAGTACTTACCCGTGCTGGAGGGCTCGCCCTTGCGTTTGTTTTGTTTTTCCCTGCCCTTTTCTTGCATCCCTCTCTTTCAGCGTTATTATAGCTTTATCAGCTTATTTTGCATGCCTTAACCTAGTTATATTTTATTTTATTCCGTTATGTGATCATTCCTTCTGTTGGTATCTCGCGATTCCGGTCGGACAGGTTGGTACTCTTGTCCTCACTCGGTTTCACGTGATCGCCTCGTGCTCCCCGCTCCCCCTTGCTGCTTCTCTGGCTCCTCCCACTACCTGCCCATGAGTATGCCACCCCATACTCCCCATCCCCTCTGGGGATACCTGCCGTCTCTACGAGACTTGGGAGTCAGCGGTTCCTGTTCTCGGCCGAGTCCTCTCGTCCTTACGCCCAACCCCCCCCTCCCCCTTCCATCCCTCCCGGGGATACCGCCTGACTCCTTGCCTTACCAGAGCCGAGAACAGCCGTTACCTATAGTTGAGTTGCTCACTTCATTACCTCGCCGCAGCCGGATTCCCCGCCCTCCTCGATTGGCCATCGGGAGGTCGGGGAGTTTTGGTTGTTTCTTATTTTGTTTTGAGCTTTCTCCGCCTGTACCCCTATGCCGGGGTAATATTGCACGAGTTTTATTGAGTGTTTATTGAGAGTGTTTTATTAGACTATTGTTATTAAGGTTCTTGCGGTTGGCGGGGAGTCATCGACCCCCTCCCCCCCTCCCTACCCCGGTAGATTGAGGTGTCCAACTACCTTCCTCAGTTGTCTCCCCGGAGCCAACGGGAAGCATGTTGTGTTAACCTTACATCTTTACTTTTACACACTCCAATGCCTAAGGGATGATATCTCCCTTACCTTTATTTATCTAGAATGATCTCGATAACACTGAATCGCTTTAACGTTATAAGTTAATTTATTATGCTTGTTCCCCCCGGTCCTACCGGGGGAACCTCTTTATAGCATCCTATTGAAAAAGGTTTCTTTATTGTTTTACTTTTAAGATCCGGCACACCCGGGATCCCCTTAGGATACTAGTTTACTTGTGATACTTATGTATCCTTATTATTACAGGTTGTCCGCTGTCTGATGACAGCCTGTGCTGCCGTTCTGCAACAAGCATTCGGCCATGATGTGTGCAGATCCCATTCCCACTGTGCGGTCCACGTCAGTGATTTGATCGTTTGGCACCCCGACAACTGTGTGGTCTGCTACGAACTTGTCTCTACGCTCACTTTGGACTCAGTAAGTGTTCCTACCGTTATTAAACATTTTAATTTTAACTCGGGTTTAATCTCTGAATTTGCCTTGTTATCCTGATGTATTCTGATTGAATTTACTCCTTTCTCTTCGTTAGACGACGCATATGTTCGGTCTATCACCCCTTCTCGGAGTTCTCCACCTCCCCTTTATTAGTAACAGTACATTCTCTTTCAGAGTTCACAGTCTTCTAAGTCTTCGGCCTTGGCGACTCTTAAGGTATGGGTCGGCGGGTTCGCCCGCAATGTCAAGGCTAGGCACCCTTACGTCCTCTCCGAAGAAATGTGCACCCTTATCTACCCTAACGCTAAACATTCAGCTGCGGTTCCCAAGGAGGTGGCGGACCCTATCATTGTTGGGATCAATGAACAACTCCTCTCCGAGGACCATGGTGCTCCGGGAGAATTGATTACTAGCGACGTCGCGGCTATGAATCTGGACATCGAGCCTATGGCTTTGGACGAGGCAGACCCTGGTAGGGAGGTAAGTGAGGCAGGTGGGTCTCGGTCTAAGATTCCTGTCGTTAGCCCGGCTTTCTCTACTTCTTCTGCTTCTTCTTTTCAGGGGTTTTCAGGATGACATCTGGCTGATGTCAGCAATCCTTCTGTGTTGTCTAAGGTTAAACCTTCCCGTAAATCTCTAACGAAGACCCACAGGTCTTCCAAATCGACAAAACCTTCCAAACCCTCTAGGACATCGTCTTCTAGAGTTTTGTCTTCTAAAGTCCCCGTGGACTCAGTCGCACATGCTCCTCCCGCCCCGGAGTCGAGAGTGTTACCCTGCTCGCAGCCGGCGGTGAGCGTCCCGGCGCCTTCCTTCGACACTACAGCTTTCTCCAACACCTTGGAACGAATTGGTTCCCTGGTTAACCCTGGATAGGTACGGTGGGTCGTTCGCGACCCCGAGCGTCAAAAAAAAACAGGTTTTTCTCACGTGACTCAGCCCCGTGACTGAATTTGTGGGTGATCGACCTGCAGGAGGTGTCTCCCCTACACGCTCTAGTAGTGTCCAGATGTGCATTGCTGTAGCTGTACTCCTTCCCCGATTTCTGAGACGAGTCGGGGTCGTTCGCGACCGAGTTTACCCTTCTAAGGTAGTTTGCATAATTATCAAAGTTATTACGTATTATGAAATTGTCGTAGAATGGTGCAACTTGTATAGGTTATCAGTTGTGGAAAGTCTTAGTGGATTGTTTGGCTACCATGTGCATGATTTTTTTTTTAGTTAAAATGTCGTTCATCACCACGAGGACCATTTTACCGCGATTGCCCCTTTTTCATTTTTTTTCATTTTTTTGCCAAGTCATTTTTCCGTAAGATATTGCCAAATAGTGTCGTAAAACTTTTGCTTGTTTAGTGTTGGAAAGTGTGTCTAGATGATCTGGCTACCCATGCATGACTTTTTTTTTGTCAGATACGACGTAGTTATTGGTATATTGGGTATTTAACTGCGGTTACCAATTTCTGTTTTTTTTCAATATTTGTAAAAATTACTACGTAGTAAGGAATTGCCGTATATTATTGATTTTTTTTTCATGTTTATGTGTTAGAAAGTGTGCCTTGATGGTTGGGCTAACACGTGCATGTCTTTTTTTTTTATCTGAGATGCCGTATATTAGAATGTCGGGCATTTTACCGCGAGTACCCCTTTTTCATTTTTTTTCATTTTTTTGCCAAGTCATTTTTCCGTAAGATATTGCGAAATAGTGTCGTAAAACTTTTGCTTTTTTAGTGTTGGAAAGTGTGTCTAGATGATCTGGCTACCCATGCGTGATTTTGTTTTTGTCAGATACGACGTAGTTATTGGTATATTGGGTATTTAACTGCGGTTGCCAATTTCTGTTTTTTTTCAATATTTGTAAAAATTTACTACGTAGTAAGGAATTGCCGTATATTATTGATTTTTTTTCATGTTTATGTGTTAGAAAGTGTGCCTTGATGGTTGGGCTAACACGTGCATGTCTTTTTTTTTATCTGAGATGCTGTATATTAGAATGTTGGGCATTTTTCCGCGAGTGCCCCTTTTTATTTGTTTTGCATTTTTTTGCTTAGTCATGTTACCGTAAGGAATTGGCAAGTAGTGTCGCAAAACTTATATTTTTATAGTGTTGGAAAGTGTTTCTAGATGATCTGGCTACCCATGCCTATTTTTTTTTTAGCCAGATATGGCGTATATATAAGTATGTGTTCGATTTTCCTGTGATTGCCATTTTTTCGTTTTTTCCCATTTCTTTCAAAATTACTACGTACTAAGGAACTATCACAGAGTAATGATTCATTTATATGTTTATTTGTCGGAAAATGTGCCTTGATGGTTTGCCTAGCACGTGGCTGAAATTTTTTTTTTCTGAAATGCCGTATATTAGAATGGCCATTTTTCCACGAGTGCCCCTTTTTATTAGTTTTGCATTTTTTTTGCTTAGTCATGTTACCGTAAGGAATTGGCAAGTAGTGTCGCAAAACTTATAATTTTATAGTGTTGGAAAGTGTTTCTAGATGATCTGGCTACCCATGCCTCTTTTTTTTTTTTTAGCCAGATATGGCGTATATATAGGTATGTGTTCGATTTTCCTGTGATTGTCATTTTTTCGTTTTTTCCCATTTCTTTCAAAATTACTACGTACTAAGGAACTATCACAGAGTAATGATTCATTTAGATGTTTATTTGTCGGAAAATGTGCCTTGATGGTTTGCCTAGCACGTGGCTGAATTTTTTTTTTCTGAAATGCCGTATATTAGAATTTTAGCCATTTTTCCGCGAGTGTCCCTTTTTATTTTTGCATTTTTTTGCTTAGTCATGTTACCGTAAGGAATTGGCAAGTAGTGTCGCAAAACTTATATTTTTATAGTGTTGGAAAGTGTTTCTAGATGATCTGGCTACCCATGCCTATCTTTTTTTTAGCCAGATATGGCGTGTATATAGGTATGTGTTCGATTTTCCGGTGATTGCCATTTTTTCGTTTTTTCCCAATTCTTTCAAAATTACTACGTACTAAGGAACTATCACAGAGTAATGATTCCTGTAGATGTTTATTTGTCGGAAAATTTTGTTTACTTTTTTTTTGATTGAATATCATCAAATTTTTTCAGCTAAAATATTATATTGTTTTACATTTTTTTTTTTCGATTTTATTTCCCTTCAAAAAAATTTTTTTGGGTCAGAATTTTAATTTTATAGTCGTAAAATAATTGACAATTATCCAGCAACCCACCATACAATTTTTATGCATATCCAATAATAATTAGATTAGTAAATAACACCTTGAAATTGACATACCCTTCCTACATTTCAAGTGGCAGATTAGGGAGTCTGAGTCAGTGTGGTTGGCGGCCATTTTGTGGACATATCCGAAGCGTAAGCTGCCCTATCTATATATATTCTTGTTCCCTATAGAATTTGTGATATTTTGGTATATTTTTACCTGCATAAATATCATATTATATATTAAATATATGTATTTTTTTACGAAATTTCTAAGTACTCAAAAAATTACCTTTAGATATGGCCCCTGATATAAATGTAATTTACAAAATAATGAAGATTTTTTTACATATTTCTATTTTAGGATAACATATGTTTATTCCCTAAAAAAATTAGCCACTTCCTATTTCATTTGGGTACCCAAAAAAATTCCTGAAATTTGGACAAATTTTTTTGGCCAAAAAAAGTTACCCTTTTTTTCTCATTTCAGATCTTCACCTCCATGGGTCTGAATTCATCCAAAATACATCAAGATGTGTCCTAAACATTCAAGAATCAATTCCTAAAAGGATTTGTGTATATATGTATAAACTTTTTTTATGAATTTTTGTCAGGTCTTTTTTTTTCTACTTAATTTTTTAAAATATTTATAATAAATAGTTTTTCTGCAGATGAGTAGTATTTATCTTTACAGTTGTTTTAAGCATTCATTGAAGTTTTTTTTTGGCAAAAGAAAAAAGGAGGTTACTGCAAAAACTGATTTTTCAAGAATTTTTTTTGGCGTCGGGGTCGTTCGCGTCCGAGTATACCCTTAAAGGGGTGTCCGAGGAGCGTACCTATCCAGGGTTAACACCCTCGTCACGAAGGTGCAAAACCAAGAGTCTCTTGTCGAGAGTCTCATGCGCTCCGGCTTGCCCCAACAACAGCAGTATGCTATCCCTGATGCCTCGAAACTCCCGGAATTTGTCAAGAACAATCCGTGGAAGTTGGCCATTCATGCTCCCTTTAAAGATGGGATGTTGACCATCGAGGATTTTGGCACCCGGCCGGTGGAAAACTTTGAGTTCTACCCGCCGGGTCTGCAGTTTCCTTTCCCTGGTTTCGCCCGCCTCACCGAGGAGGCGCTTGTTCGGCTAGACAAAGTTCCTAAGGAGACCGTGATCTACCCTAAGGAACAGGCTCAATCCACTTGGGTTCGGACCCTGAATGAGCTGGAGTTTGTCAATATGATGCTCACTCCCTTTAAGAGCTCATATACAATGTTTGCGGCAGATGAGCGAACCCCTACTACGTGTGTCACTAAAATTATGGACCTTGCTCAGCAAGCCGTAAATGAAGACAAGCCATTACCGCAGTTGCGGGAGACGAACTTGACTTCCCTTATTTTCCCGGGGGATCATGATTGCTGGTCTAACGCCCCGGCGACATTTACCGTAGGTAAGCTAAGCCCTGATTGTGCCTCCACTCAGTTTAGTGAGAGGCTCCCAAGGCTCCCGGATTCCTTGATTCCCCTCGAGTTTGAGGCTCGTATGCGCCTGAGTTGTTCTATCAACTCGGCGACGATGGCTGAATTGACTTCTTTCCTGTATGAAGAAGAACCCCTCTTCAAAGTATTGACGAAGTCGTTACTCCACACGTTGTTGTCAGATGCTTACGACTTCCTGACAGCTGAACGCAGCTGCCGCAAGCACGTCTTAGCTGAAGCCACTATCAGGCATGAGCCTAACAAGCTCATTAAAGCCCCAGTTTGGGGTACGGACTTATTTCCCGAAGATCTGGTTAATAGCGTCCTCAGTGAAGCGGCTAGGGTCAACCAGAGCCTTAAGGTTCAATGGGGTTTAGTCTCTAAGCGTAAGTTCGAACCTGCCACTAACCAATCTCGCGGCATGAAGAGACTAAGGTCATTCCACTCCTTTCAAAACCGGCAGCCCCAGCAGGTGGTTCAAACGGTCTCGCTGGCTCAAGGGACTCTCCCTTCCACTTCAAAGGGCCAACCCCAACAACAGTATGTGTTGGTCCCTCAAGCCCATATAGCCTCCATTACCTATGCTTCCCCGGTCTTCAACCCCACCTTTGAGACTCAGGGTGCCTCTCAAGGTTACCAGCGTACCAGAGGCTCTGGCGCGAGAGGTACCTTTCGTAACAGAGGTAGTGGAAGAATCGCCCCCTGAGGCCGTGGTCTCCGCGGAGGCCGAGGAGGTAAATCCTCCACGAATTATTGAAAGATCTCGGGTAGGGGGAAGACTCTACATCTTCCGAAAGAATTGGACTTTCAACAGTTGGGCATTCAGTATAATTTCCAAAGGTCTGGGGTGGAGTTGGATAGAAGGGCCCCCTCCACCAACCAGTTTTTACCAACATCCAACAGAAGAGTTAGCCTTGTATGCAAGCGATCTGCTACAAAAGAATGCAATCAGAAATTTCAAGGTCACTTGTTCAGCGTGCCAAAGAAAGACTCAGACAAAAGAAGAGAAATCCTAGACCTGTCCCATCTGAACTCTTACATTCAGTGCGACAAGTTTCACATGCTAACCGTCTCTCAGGTGCGTACCTTACTTCCCCGTGGGGCCGTCACCACCTCTATCGATCTTACAGATGCCTACTATCACGTTCCGATAGCAAGGCACTTTTGTCCTTACCTCGGCTTCAAACTAGGCAAACAAGCATACACCTTCAAAGTAATGCCGTTCGGACTCAATATAGCACCCAGAATATTCACCAAACTGGCAGAGATGGTAATCCAAGAATTGAGAACCCAAGGAATTCAGGTAGTAGCTTACCTAGACGACTGGCTCGTTTGGTCGAACAGCGTCGAGAACTGCCTGACGGCAACGAACAAGGTCATATCATTCCTTCAACACTTGGGGTTCCAGATCAATTTCAGGAAGACGTGACACACAGGAGGCTCGATACGTTCTCTATCGGCCCTGTGGTGGCTGCACAACAGCTGGTCTAACCTCAGGCTCCTAATTGGACAAGTAGCAGAAGGTTGAGGGCATCGTTATCCGGTTTTAGTCTATGTGAATGAAAAGATCTGTCTGGCCCTTTTCTTTTCTTCATCCTCTCCTCCCTTGGAGAAAAACAGCATCCTGGGTCCTTTGCACAGCTGACCTCGAACCTATGCAGGTAAGCCATGCTTCCTTGTGTTCCTAGTATTAAGTTGTAATACTGTCATGTTCCCATACCCTGATGAGGTGGTATTGGGTAAGTCCTAGCCTAGATTTCCTTCTAGGGAACTCCAGGTCAACTTCTTAGGACGTGTCACTGCTCACCTTCACACACAACTTACGTAGGCCGCAGCAGCCTCTCAGCTGCCTGCGAGGCGCAGGGGCCCCAACCCTTGAGTTGCTCTTCGAACTTGGGTTCGGGCCCCCGGCAAGCCAAAGCCAGTATGGCAGGGGACTTACCTCCCTTCCTAAGGGTTAAGTCACCCCATGTAAATAGCGTGGTTTGTATTTCAGTTACGGAACAAATGACAAATTCGTAGATAATTTGTATTTTTCCTAACTATACAAAGCTTAGCTATTTACAGTTATGTGCCCGCCAGCCCTGTCCCCCAAGATAAGTCCTACCTCTAAGTAAAGTGAGTTATTCACCGGTGTGTGTGAGGGGGGAAGGGGTAGCAAGCTTCCCCCCCCCCCCCCCCCGCGTGCGCGCGCTAACTAGCGTTGGGGTAGGAAACCCTCGTTAAAACTTTATGGCTCGTCATCGGCTGCGCCGAAATAATTACCCCATGTAAATAGCTAAGGTTTGTATAGTTACGAAAAATACAAATTATCTATGAATTTGTCATATTCAGACTTTTAAAACCTTCCCTTTACGTAGTACTGTTAACAAACTCCCCTTTAATGTACAGAACACTTAATGCATGTACTACAGTACCCTAAACTAAAACAGGCACAAATATTAAAATGTTAGAATATTAAAGTAGTATAAAAAAATAAAGATTGTTACTGTACTCACCACGAAAGAAGTTGAAGAAAAACTTGAATGATGATGGCTATGAATTTGCTGCACACTAGAAATGATGATGATGAAGCTGATGATGTCTTCTACCGTGCAGCCAATGATAGTATTTTACGTCTCTTCCGACGGAGGTGTCTTTTCCTGGGACACCTCTTCAACTTCTTCCTGGGACACTTCTTCAATTTCTTCCGAAGGCATAGTAGCAGGAGGAACTGGCTCTTTTTTGCGAGGCTGGAAGAACATTGTGATCGGAAGTTGCTGCCGCTGCTTCTTTTTTCGCTCGAAGAGCATCCTGTAGGGAGTCATGTCTTCATCGATTTTGTTGCAGAATTGCATAGAACTAACCATATTCTCGTCCTACTCTTGCAACAATTCTCTCAACTTCTTCGCAAGGTTGGAGAGCTTGGCAAGCCGTTCTAATGTTAAGCCTGTTTCTTCGACAATTTCTTGGGTCTCTTCCTGTGTTTCACTGTCTTCTTCACTGGCCGATTTCGTCATGTCTTCGAGGTCTGCGTCAGTTAGCGGCTGGGAATGACAGTCCTTCAACTCGTCGACGTCTTCAGTCGTCATGTCGCCAAACCCGTCACCTCCAATTATCGCAGCCAACTGCACATATTTCCGTATTGCAGAGCGTTGAATCTCAGCAGGTGTAAATCCCTCATCATCGTAAACAATCAATGGCCACAACTTCTTCCAGCTCGCATTAACAGTAGCAGATTTCATTTCTTTCAGTGCCTTCTGGATGTTCTTCTGGCACGTGGCTATTGTGTACTTCCACCAGTACGCCTTCAAATTGAATGTTTCATCCTCATCATCTTGGGCAGCATCCACACACGCAACAAGGTCCGCCAAGGTATTCTTCGTGTAGAGGGCCTTGAACGCCCTGATAACCCCCTGGTCCATCGGTTGAATTAATGGCGTTGTGTTGGGTGGCAGGAACTCAACCTGAATGCCCTCATGCGACAGATCAGTTGCGTGTCCACCAGCGTTATCCATAAGGAGAAGGATCTTAAATGGCAAGCCCTTCTCTAAGAGATATTTACTGACTTGCAGGATAAAACACTGGTGGAACCAGTTGGAGGTCAGCATCTTTGTAATCCATGCTTTTGGATTATGCATCCAGTACACGGGAAGGAGATTCTTATTTTTATTTTTCAAAGCGCGAGGGTTTTTCGATTTGTAAATAAGCCCCGGCTTGAATGCTTTAAAGCCAGATGCTTTGGCTTCTTCTTTGAACAGGAAAGTTCGTGACGGCATTCTCTTCCAAAACAAGCCGGTCGCATCCATATTAAAAACTTGTTCGGGCTTGTATCCACCTTCAGTGATAATGTTCTTAAATGTCTCATTTGCATAAGTTTCAGCAGCGGTAGTGTCAGCGGAAGCAGCCTCGCCATGCAGGGAAACGCTTTTCAGGGCGAAGCGTTTCTGAAACTTCGCGAACCATCCTTTACTGGCGGAAAAACGTTTCTGAGGCTGGGAATCAGTGGATGTCCCTGCTTGAGGTTCATCTAGTACATCATCTTCGTCTTCTTCAGCATGGTCGCCATCGTCGTCCTTAGGTTCCTTTGCTGCAAAATTCTCATACAAACCCAAAGCCTTGGTTCGTATGGTGTTCGTATCCAAGGCTATGTTGTTCTTCCGGCAGTCGGCAATCCAGATTGCTAAAGCACCTTCCATACGGACGATCGTTTTATTACGAGCGGTATCAACTCGCTTCGCTGACCTGCTAAAGGTGATGGCAGCCGTCTTTCTAATGTTCGCATCGTCCTTCTTAATGTAGCGAACGGTGGATTCGTTCACTCCAAAATGGCGGGCTGCGGCCGCGTAACTTCTGCCTTCTTTCAACATATCGAGAAGTGTCACCTTTTCAGCAATCGTCATCATTTTTCGGTGGCATTTAGGCTCATTACCAGCCTTAGTAGAAGCAGAACGCTTGGGAGCCATTGAACGCTTGGGAGCCATTGTAGGGGTTAAACAGAAAGTTCAACAAAAAGTTCAACTTCAAACAGTCACATACAGCACAGTTTAAAGTTACACAGTAACGTAGTAGAATCTACCCGGCAAGAGAGCGGCAAACAAAGTGGCCGCAAGAAGATGCTACTGGTCAGAGAAAAGCCAAGCTGCTGCGGATCGGAGAAGCCGTCAAAACACCAATCACAGGCTAGATTACAAAACTTGGGAGCTGATTCGTCATCTATCAGCACTGGAACCAATCACAGTCCGTCTTACATGCTACGTAGACTGTAGTTACAAATTCAAATACAAGGTACTATACTGTATATGCTTTACGTACGCTATTTTACGCTTGTTTTGTTTTAGGATATGTACGCTTATTCGAGATGTGATTTTTGCAACAAAGAATATTATTGGATGCAGTACTTCGTGTACATACAAAAAATTTCCGGAAAATCCGCGATATATTTCTTTTATAATATATACATGCGTAATGAAAAAAGTCTGCGAAGTCATGAATCCGCGGTGGTCGAACCGCGAAGTAGCGAGGGCTCACTGTAATGTTTAACCCTTTTACCCCATGGCTCTTTGGAAATTTCCAACCCTTAACCCCCAAGGGGTTATTTTTTTCCACCCCCAAGGGGTTATTTTTTTCCCAGCACATTTTGCTGTATATTTTTTTTAAATTGCTCTAACAGCCTTAATTTTTGTCATAGAGAGGTCAGGTTGGTCTCATTCTCTTGGAAAATGCCTGAATTTTCTAAAAAAAAAAAAAAATATCAAAAATATGAAAAAAAAAAATTTATAGCATTTTTTTGCAAGGACGTACCGGTACGTCCATGGGGGTAAAGGGATGGCTTTTGTGAAACGTACCAGTACGTCCTTTGGGGGTAAAAGGGTTAAGGATCGACTAATTTGGGCTATCCACAAAAGCAATCCTGTTATAATTTTTTTATGCTAGTTGACTCATATCAGTATACTGTACTTGAAAGTTCTTAAATATGGATTGCATTCTTAATCTGTAAATTTTTCAATGCTGGTATAAATTTTCCCATCTGGAGAAGAAGAAGGCTATCTGTTAAAACAATCGTGTCGTAATGTTTGTGATGGTTAATTATTGTTCTGTATATCAGTTTATTTAAGAGTTCTAACAAGTGGTGTGAATTCTTAATCTGCTTTAAATATTTTAATAGAGGTAATGATTATTTTCTCTTTACAGATGGTAGTGGAGCTGTTATATCTGCTGGTCCACAGCTAAATACACCACCTGCAAGTAATTCTCCAGCAGCCCTTCAAACTGGATCCCCAGCTACAACTCCAGGACCGTCTACAACCCCAGCATCTACTCCAGCAAGTGTATCTCCTGCTAATATTGCAATGCCCGGAGCACCTTCACCAGCTTTGCCTGTGTCTGTTCCAAGTAGTCCAGCCTCAGTGAAGCCCGAAAATTTGTGAGTTCGCTTGTTTTTTGTGATCATTAGTACAAAAAAGTAATTGTTCCGTTACTCTAAACAAATCTTCATTATTTATAGGGCTATTACTTTCGGCGTAGCCGGAAGATGAGCCATAAGACTTTTAGCGAGGGATAACCACCCCAACCGCTAGTTACACGCTTGGGCTGAGCACCCACTTTGCTTTTGGCTCTGTAGATAAAGGACATTGCTGCTCTCCCTAAATTACCGGTTTTGACTTTCCATTAACTTAATGATAATTCTTTTTCTTTTCAGACTGTGTTTTCTTCCTTATTGGCCTCATGAATACCTGTCCTTGACGAGTCACACCTGAGGTACCTTTTTGTCCTCCATAGAGACGGACCCACACCACCTGTGTCCGTCCTGTAGTGTCCATCGGTGTGATCAGGACAACACCTGTCCTCAATACCAGAAGTGGTCTACCTCCCAATGGGAGAGGTTTAGGTATAGGCGCAAGAAGTCAAAGAGAGATTTTTCGCGTTGGGGGTCTTCCTCAAAGTTGATGAAGCCTCAGACTTCTTCCTTGACCCACCCTGATCTCTTCCACCACCCTGATCTCTTCCAGAAGCTCCTGTTCAATCGGTCTCCCTTGGGGGAATGATTGAGTAGAAGTGCAGACTGTTTAACTCCAGGTCAACCTTGGGGATCGAGGGACAGTACTGCTTCCCCCGGAGAATCGTTCTGCCCCTCACCTCAGGGAGCGCCTGTTCTTTTTCTGAATTTTTGCAGGTGTGGGTTTTGCTGGTCCCCCATCGAAGGAGAGCTTTGTTGGAGCTCCTCCATCTGAGTGCCGAAGGGAAGCGGACACCAACTTCTCGGAGGTGGATCCGTCGCCGATGAGTGCCGTTTCTGGTAACCCTGCTGGAGTTTCTACCGCTTTGCCTGCGGAAGGGTCTTCCCCTTTGCTTTCTCCTGCTTATGCCGAAGATGACGCTTCCCCCCTTGCTGAGCCAACTCTTCCGTCGGGGGTGGAGCAAAGTCCAGGGAGAGAGTCTCGTCCGGGAGTTAGAAACCCCATAGAGACTCGGTTCCCAAGATCTTGAAGAGACCAACGTTTTTCTCCTCTGATCCAGTGAGAACAGATTCCCTCTGTGAAGGAACCTCGCCGACGTTCCCCTAGGGAGGTTCGTTATGCTTCGGAGCTCATCACTTCTCGCTTCACTGGACGATCTCCCTCTCGCGTAGTGAGGAGATGTCTCTTCAGTACTGTTCCTTGGGCTCTCGTCACTCGCCAGCTGCGTGTCAATCGCCAGCTGTTTGTCACTTGCCAGCTGTGCGTCACTTGTTTTTAGACGATCATTACTCGTGACCATTGCCTTGCTGTTTGTAATCGTCACTCGTCACCTCATGTCCTTCAACCCTTGCGAGATTGTCAGCGTCAATCTTGCTACCGTCAGGATCATGCTCGTCCCTCACCAGAGCTGCAAGACTCTCCCAGAGCTCGCAAATCACCACCTCCTCAGCGTTTGCCATCTTGCTACTCATCAGCACCTTGTCATTTGGTCACTTAGACAGACTGCATCACCGGGGCAACTGCCTACGCAAGCACCAATCGCCAGGAAGGGATCTCACTCACCAAGAAGAGGTGAGTATATGATTCTTTCTTTCCAGGCCTGTTCCAGACCATTGCTCCCCACGCAAGCGTCATAGGGATGACACCTGTCGCCCTCCACCAGGGGACACACATCGTCGACGGTCACCACTCCCCAAAGAAGAGTCTACATCGGCCAGGTATAGTAACTAGGTGTCAACAACCAAGGAGCCCCTGCATGGCAGACAATTGGTTCCCTTCTCCCTCAAGGGGGAACCCTTGAAGCCCCAACATCTGTCCACTTCGAGGAATCAGCACCTGGTAAAGGCCCCAGCAGTCATGCCGGTGTCAGATGTACTAGGTAGGAGATCTAACATGCCTTCCTTTCAGGTTCCCAGACCTAAGGCTTTGAGCCTTTCAAATGATCCTCTGGCCAGCTCATCAGGCCGGAAGGAGCCCGCTTGGCTTGCAGTGCGTCAACCTGTTACAGAGGTTGTAACCCATACACAGTTGATGGCCAGCACACCCAGGATTCCCCTGGAAACATCAGCGAACCTCCCCGGATTTTCTTTCCCGTCTGACCCCAGATGAAGGTCCAAAGGGTCAGCACTTTCTAGGCTCTCTTTGGAGGAGACTCTCTTCTCCCCCCTTAAGAAGAAAGGGGGAGCAGTAGATCCAGGTAGGTTTGAGCACCCTCTACAGATACATGTGACAATGTTACGATCTGCTGGTAAAAGGAAGAAGATAAGGCTGTCTCCCCCTCTGTAGGATATGGAGGTCTCCATGCAGAATTCTACCTTACCCAGGGAGGACTACTTTGATATCGAGGACAATCATCTGCCTAGAGCTGCTAGCACGAAATGAACAGAAGCGGAGCATGAGTCTGAGCATGCCTTCTGGCAGGTCTTGGCCTGCAAGAGCCATCAACGGGTTTTCTGATCCTTCGGCAACTCCTCAGGATGGCAAAGACATGGTATTTAGACCATGTTTATGGCACTCAGAGACCTTCTAGGGCCATTGTTGCTTTTCCCTGTTCCAAAGGGTTGAAGAGTGCCCAGCGGAATGCACTCTCCCAGATCACCGACTCTTCCAGCTCCCTCTGTTTAGGCTTATCTTCGAAACTCCTCTTGCCGCCTTTCATGCAGCAGAGGAGGTATTACGAGGTTTCCAACAAACCTCTTCCAGTCCTGCCTCTGGACTACTCCCTGGAGGCATTGACCAGAGTAGTCCCCTTCGAGAGACTGTTTGGACTTTTGTTCTCGACTTCGGAGATTCTCAACCAGGAGAAGGTTGCGAAGTATGCCATGCAGGCTACTTCGTGTCTGGACCTTTGGTTTGGGTCACTGGGTCACCTGATCAGGACTGAAGACTGGTACCGAAAGTCCACCAGGAAGTTGATGGAGACTTTTATATTGTCTGGTACCAGGACAGTTTAGTTCCTCTCCCACCAGGTGGTTAACCTGTGGGCCAATAGCATCCTTAGGCATAGGCACTAAATAATAAATAGGTTCCATCGGCAGGTCTCATAAGCCGAGGTTACAATTCTGAGTAAGTCCACTTTCGAGGGGTTCTCTGTTCAAGCTGGAAGGTGTCGAACGAATGGCGGATAGATGGAGAAAGTCTAACCAAGACTTCCTCTTCCGTAGGTCCCTCACATTTAGGCCCTATCGAGCTCCACCACAGAAGCAGCAGCCTCAATCGAAACCGCCGACAAGCAGAGCTATGACAACCACATCTGCTTCGTCACAAAAAGTGTCTAAGAAGCCCTTTCACAACAAGGATCATAAAGGGTCCAAGTCCTCCTGTGGAGGCAAAGGAAAGGGATTCTGGCCGAGGCTGCAGCCGCTAGGACAGGCAATCCTCCCACCTGCCCACCTGTGGGGGGATGCCTGCAAAGCTGCTGGCAGAGGTGGCTGCAGCTTAGGGCCGAGCCCTGGATGGTTGCAGTGATCCATTCAGGGTATCGCATCCTGTTCATACAATCTCTTGCTCCACTGACTCGGGATCCATTCCCATCAAGCTCTTATGTGGAGGGATCTGTGAAGGAGCTGACCTTATAGGCCTAAGTCCAGACCATGTTGGAGAAGGGTGCTCTCCAAAAGGTCCTTGACGGGTCCCCAGGCTTCTTCGGTTGACTCTTTCTTGTGAAAAAGGCGTCTGGAGGATAGAAACCAGTCGTCAATCTCTCAGCCTTGAACAAGTTTGTCAGACAAACTTCGTTCAAGAGGGAGACAGTGGAGAGAGGACTTTGTGTGTACACTGGATTTTAAGGACGCATGCTTCCAGATCCCAATCCATCTGTCTGCAATGAAGTATCTAAGGATCATACTCTACAACAAGCAATACCAGTTCAAGTGCTGTGCTTCGGTCTTTCCACAGCACCCTAGGTCTTCACGACAGTGTTTGCCCTAGTATCATCTTGGGCTCACAGAATCGTCATCCGTCTCCTAAGGTATCTGGACGACTGGCTTATTCTGTCAGAATCGGTGGCTACCCTTCAGCACCGAGACAGACTTCTAGTGCTTTGTCAAGATCTGGGGATCAGGGTAAACCTTGAGAAGTCACCCCTGCATCCCTCACAAAGACTGGTATACCTAGGTATGATCACAGACACCGATCAGCACAAAGACTTCCTATCAGCCGAAAGAGACAGAGGCTGAGGAAGGTAGCAGGACCCTTCCTCAGGGGAGAAGAACTTCCAACCCAGAGCTGGTTGTGTCTTAAAGGTCACCTATCATCTCTTGCCTGTCTGGTTCCCAACGGCTGTCTCGGGATTCAATCTCTCCAGTGGCTACTCAAGTGCAAGTGGCATCAGACAAGCGATTCCCTGGTCATCCTGATCCCGATAGGATCAGAGGAACAGACGGACCTCAGGTGATGGGTGTCAGATGAGAACCTCTGCAAAGGGGTTGATCTTTTTGTTCCCCCCTTTCAGGATTGATGCTCTATTCAGATGGACCAAAAGAAAGGTGGGGGGCCCCACTTGCTGCACCATACCACTTTCAGCCTTTGGTCCAAATTGGAAAATTATCAGCATAGAAATCTCTTGGAGATGAAGGCACTCTTCCTAGCTGTCCAACAATTCCAGCAGTTTATGGCAGGTCACTCTGTGGTGTTGATAAGCAACAACACCATGAACAAATGAGGCGGTACCTTTTCGCAGCCCCTGTGCCATCTAGCAGTAGAGATACATAGATGGACAGAAGACAACCCTGTGTGACGCCTCGCTTCATTCCGGGTAAAAGGATGTGCTTACAGACAATCTGAGCAGAGAGACTTAGATACTGGGTTTTGAGTGGTCTGGTCTTTGAATCATCTAAATGGGATTCTTGGTTATCATTTAACTGTCATGAGGAAGCATTCAATGCAAGGCGTAACATTATGAATATTAAAGTGGGTAATATGAATATTAAAGTAGGTAATATGAATATTAAGGGTGCTCTGTATGATGGGGTACCTAAAGATTGATAAATACACAGAAGTAGTTATGTCATCCCAAAGAAAGCCAAAACCACCAATGTGGCTTGTTGTTCAATCTACAGGAAGTACAGAAAATTATTTTAAGATCTGCATATTTCTTGAGATGAAAGTATGAACGATCGCACCTGGAGATAAATCTTGATTTGGTAAGAAAAGTTACTTGATAAAGGCCAAGTCATACACACAGTCAGTTGTATTGCCCAATTTAAAGACAGACAATGATGACATAAAATTGGACATCAAAACCCATCTAAATTTTAGCTATGGAAGGGGAGTGGTTTTCAATAGAGATCTACAGTAGGGTCCCGAATTATGCGAGAATTTGGTCGATGAAAGGCCTCGTGTAATTGGAAATTCGTATATTTCGAAACACATCATGGCGGCAAACAGCAACCTACCCGGCAATTTTTTTTTTCACTCCATTTCTAGCTTTCTAGCTATATATATACTGTATATACACTCGTGTGTGGTGTATGTATGTGTGTATGTATGTATATATTATATATATATATATATATATATATACTGTAGCTTTTATCTTAACAATACTGTAAGAAATCCTTCTTATAGATTTTTTTTATAAAATACTGTACAAAATTTCTTTTATGGATAAATAAAACAATAAAAAGTTGTTAAAGTTTTGATAATTTTATATGACTGTAGTATTTACTACTGTACTATGCATAGCTTACTGTTTTCAGTATTTTCCGAATGATGTAGAATTATTTCCTATAGATACAAGAAACAAAAAAGGGTTTTCAAGGTTTGATACAGTACGTATCTAGCAATAGTTAAAAAATTACAGTATAGTACTGATATCCATGATGACACTCCCACACGTAAACACGGCCACTAGGGCGCAAGTGTGCAATAGGCTGCTGTACGATAATCACGCTTTTTTTGCCCTGAGCGGTCATTTCACTAATGATAATTTTTCAAAGTTAATATAATTTCTTTATGCTTATAATTCGTAATTATAGTTAAAAGTAGGGATATTAATTAAATGGGTTGAGTAAAAAAAAACAATTAATACTACTATTATTTAATTTCAAATGGCTACATAATACTGAATATTCTAATGGGTTCTTTTTATCTTCAATCGTAAATCTTACGCCTGGATAAGCAACAAAAGGAAAGGGATAGGTCTCTCCCCCCCCCCCCTCTCTCTCTCTCTCTCTCTCTCTCTCTCTCTCTCTCTCTTCATATCGTTTCCTGTATAGTTTTCAAATATGTTCGTCATACATTTGTACATTATTTATCCACTTTATCTCTCTCTCTCTCTCTCTCTCTCTCTCTCTCTCGGCGTTTCCTTTCCTTTTATAGTTTTGTGAAATTTCGTTGTCCAGTCATTCGGTAATGAGAAGTCATTTTCGCTTTCGGCATCGAAAGAAAACTTTGTTTCTTCAATATACTCATCACTGGAGGATTCAGAACTAGTGCTCTCATTATCAAACAGGTTATCATTATCAAATTCCACAACAAGAATATCATTTATTTCATCTAAAGAAATAACCTTCCTCTTTAGACCTTTCATTACAAAAGGAACAACAAATAACCACTTATGCATGAACGCCCGAGCGCACTGATAGGAAACCAGTTCAAACCAGAGTTTTGTAACATCAAGCTACCTTCAGAAAAATAGTTGCCAGACATCATATAAGTTTCTATTCACAGTCCCCATATGCTGAGAGTGTTGCCAAGTGGTGATCCTATACTTACTATACGAGTAAAGTAACATCACGAGACTGACGGCTTGTAAAAGGCAATTAAAGTCATGAACGGAATATACAGTTGAAGGCGGTACCGAGTAGATCGTGGTGAACGGTTTATCACGTGGGTGACGCTTAACAGGTTATAAAAACATTTTATATAGTTCGGTATTTTCTCTATCCATCCTCTCCCAGAAAACCTTCAAATGTGAATTATCGGAATGTGTGCAGATCTTGGCAGTGCGATAACTATATAGTTAGCGAATGAGAATAAAAAAAAATAAAAAGCCCGATTGATGAATGACGATGCTGATGAAGAGGATATCGAATACCGATTTTTCCCTAATTGATTTTTTCTACGTTCTGTCTAATCCAATGTACAGTACATTCTTATGTAAAGGGCGAACCCCAACATTTCTTGATGCTGCTACACTTTAATTATAGATATTTTACCACCAATTTATAATCTTTATTTATAATAACATCTTTAGTAAAAGCTCTTCAATATCACTTTCAGGAGTAAATGCGTTTATGATCGACGATGAAATGTAAAAAAAAAAGTTTTCCTTTTAAGAAGGCGTTTTTTTAGGGAAAAAAAAAACAACACGAAATAAAATTGCTCATATTTCATATATTTTGATTTTCTAAGGATAAATAAAACATTAATTATAACATTATTATTACATAGTACCTGGTAAGATATCTTTTGCCGCAAAAGTTAACCTATAGACAGATGTTAAAATTGGTTAGCGAGTTCGTTATGATCAGCGATGGAACGTACTAAACAAAGTAATGGGTTTGGTTGTGGTGACATGTTTGGCAGTAGCATGATATAAAATAGTCTTTATTTTGATGGTTTTTAATTTAAAGTTTAATGAATAAGGATTTTTCACCATAATCACAACGTAAGTATAAAAATTAATTAGTACAAATATGGAATATTATACATATAGGTGTTGGACAGTTAGGCTAGGCCTAGCGACAAGTTCACACAACAGATGGGCAAACCTTAACATTTTTCATCCAAAACTAGTCTTAAAATGTTTGAACAGAAATCTTTCTCTCACATTCTCCCCCCCCCTTCTCAGACATCGGGGAACCATCACCCCCCCCCCCCCAATACAATTAAGAAAACAATAGATTTCCTACGCTTCGCGGTGCTTGACTCGCGGATTTAGAATGCTCCTCGCAAATACAGGAAAATTAATTTTTAAAAACTATCGATCGCGTAATTGAGGAATCGCGTAATTAGAACACGTGTAATTCGGGACCCTACTGTATATGAATTTACGGAAGAGGAGATATTGGCTATGTGTCCATTATCAGTGTGGAAAGTATATAAAAGTACCTGGAACATCAATGATAATCCTTACTTTCCTGGATGCTGATGTATCTTTCCACATTGACATAGAAAATGAAAGGATTAGAGTTCGACCTTTTAAGCATAAGCCACTTCAATGTTTTAATTGCTTTAAATATGGGCATCCTTCCAAAGTTTGTAAGAATAATAAATTTTTTAATACTTGCTCCAATCTTTACCATGGAGAATGTACACTTGAGGCAAGGTGCTTGAACTGCAACTCTAATGATAGGAGCTGCCAGTTATATAAGTTAGAAGAAGTTGCCCTCAATAAATCAATTATTGAACATGTAAGTGTAAGGCATGCCAAGATATTATCAAATAAATCTACTACCTATGCAAAGACATTAAAAACAGGAGAAAAAGTTCCTCGGGAATCATCTAACCCACCTACTACTGTAGGTAGTTCTTGTAAAAGGAATTTACCATCTACTGATAAGTGCTGCATAATAAGGCAAGAATATCTCCTCCTAAAGATTTACCATTGTGTATTAACAAAAAGACATTGCCTACCACTATCCAACCTTTATCCCCCACTACAAAGGATACTACTAACCTCTCCCTGATTTAATGGAGATTCCTCTTGAAACCAAGTTACCAGATTCACCTGTAGTGAGGAAGTGATGTTTTGTCTGTTGATGTTTCTGATCAACCAGAAGACAATTTAAATAAATCAGAAATTTGAGTTGAGGTCCAGCATCCCCCTCAACAATTAGATCAAAAGGACAAAAAGAAAATCACAAACACAAAACCAAATTTGTCAAGACCCTCTCTAATTGCTAATGGGAAGACTTCATCCAAAAGTTCTTGCAAAAATTAAAGATAGTTTTTTCCTCCATTTTGCAATGGAATTTTCAGGGTTTAAGGGCCAAATATGAAGAACTTAAGCTTTTAATTCACGAGCATTCCCCCATTATTATATATCTACAGGAGAGCAAGCTTGATGGTAATACCCCTTGTCTTAGTGAATATATTAGTTATAGGACATCATATGATCGCCGAGCAGGGAGCCATGGCGGAAGTCTCGTATACGTTCGTCGAGATGTTCCTCAAATATCTTTGTCTATCCGTACACCTCTGCAGGCAGTGGTTGTACAGATTGATATAGAGAGAAAATATACAATTTGCTCTCTGTACTTGTCTCCAAATGATAACATATTGTATGATGATTTAGTAGAGGCAATTCAATAACTCCCTCAACCTTTTCTTTTACTTGGAGATTTGAATGGTAGACATCCTTTGTGGGGTGATGTTTTAGCAAACACTAGGGGCAATATCATATCATCAATTGTGAAAAATTAGGATGTTGGACTCCTTAATACAGGCGAGTCCGCACACTTCCATGTTCAGACAGGTACCTTGTCATACATTGACCTTTCAATTGCAAGCTCTAACTGCCTTTTTTATTTCGATTGGAGAACATCATGCACCAATCATTATAAACACCAACAAGGTTCCACGTTTACAAAGATCTCCACGATGGAAACTTGACAAGGTGGACTGGGATAAATTTTGTGAGCTAAGTGAAATCGAAGGTAGTGCAGAACAGTTTGAAAGTATTGATGATGCCATAGACCTACTGAATGAAACTTTCCATACAGCAGGAATCAATTTGATTCCCAAAACCACAGGATTATTCAAACGACGACTAGTCCCATGGTGGTCTTCAGAATTAACTGTTTTCAAACATACGACTTACCTGGTACAGTGATACCTCGGTAGTCGAACGACTCTATACTCGAACAATTCGGAGTTCGACCAAAATTTTCGAGAAATTTTTGCTGCGGTGCTCGACCAAAAATTCGGTACTCGACCAGCCGAACACGTGACGACCGCATGGGCTTTGTGATGATCGCGCCATCTCGGCCACTCTCGCTTGTTCGGGAAGCATCAGTTCTCTCGAGAGCGTCACTCAGACAACGCGCGATCAGCATTCGTTGTGATTTAGTGATTTTCAGTGCTTTTAATTGCTTTTTTAGCTTTCATAATGAGTCCCAAGAAAGTAATGAGTGTTAAGGGGAAGGAGAAGAGGAAAACAGTGCGAACAACGATCGAGTTGAAGAAGGAAATTATAGCGAAATATGAGAATGGTGTACGAGTGTCCGATTTAGCGGTAGAATACGGAATGGCGAAGTCGACCATTTCTACGTTTTTAAAGCATAAAGAAATGATTAAGAAGGCGAATGTTGCAACGGGAGTTACGGCGGTAACTAAGCAAAGGCCACAAGTGATTGAGGAGATGGAAAAGTTGCTTTTAATATTTATTAAAGAAAAACAGTTGGCCGGGGAAAGTGTTAGTGAAGCGTTCATTTGTGAAAAAGCGTTGCATATCTATGAAGAATTAGTGAAGAAAAGTCCGAGTACCAGTGAAAGTGATTCATTTACATTTAAAGCGAGCAGGGGTTGGTTTGAAAAGTTTCGTAATAGAACAGGTATTCATCGTGTTACTAGGCATGGGGAGGCAGCTAGTTCGGATCAAATTGCAGCCGATAAATACGTGGGGGAATTCGATCGGTACATAAATGAACAAAATTTGATCGCACAACAAGTCTTTAATTGTGATGAGACTGGGTTATTTTGGAAGAAAATGCCAGCCAATACGTACATTACCAAGGACGAGACGAAGATGCCAGGTCACAAGCCAATGAAAGATAGGCTAACATTGTTGCTGTGTGCAAATGCAAGTGGCGATTGCAAGATCAAACCCTTGTTAGTGTACCACTCGGACAACCCCCGGGTGTTCAAACGAAATAATATTTGTAAAAGTGCACTACCAGTTATGTGGCGCTCGAACACTAAATCTTGGGTCACAAGACAATTCTTTACTGAGTGGATAAACGAAGTGTTTGCCCCCCAGGTTAAGGCTTACCTCATTGAAAAGAGCTTGCCAATGAAATGTCTTCTGGTTATGGACAATGCTCCTGCACATCCTCCAGGTCTCGAGGATGACTTGAAAGAAGAATACAGCTTTATCAAAATCAAATTCTTGCCCCCCAATACTACTCCCATACTCCAGCCCATGGACCAACAGGTCATTTCAAACTTCAAAAAACTCTATACCAAGGCCCTTTTCAGAAAGTGTTTTGAAGTGACCAGTGACACGAAGTTGACCCTAAAGGAATTCTGGAAGGAACACTTCAGCATCCTCAACTCTGTTAACATGATTGACCAAGCTTGGCGAGGTGTGACCTATAGGACATTGAACTCTGCCTGGCGTAAGCTGTGGCCATCATGTGTCACAGAGAGGGAGTTTGAAGGTTTCCAACCAGAGGCGGGTCCAAGCACTGCTACCCCTGTAATTTCTGATGACACTGATGTCGTTGAGGAAATTGTTGTCATGGGCAGGAGTTTGGGGCTTGAGGTCGACAAGGATGATATTGATGAGCTTGTAGAAAGCCATTCTACCGAGTTGACTGTGGAGGAATTGTTGCACCTGCAACAACAACAGCAGCAGGATCTGATTGTGGAGCAGGAATCTTCAGAAGAGGATGAGGTAAGGGAGGATGTTCCAAGTTCTCTCATCAATGAAATTTGTTCCAAGTGGGCAGATGTGCAGGCTTTTGCTGAAAAATACCACCCAGAAATTGCAGTAGCAAACCGGGCAGTGCATATGTTTAATGATAGTGTCATGTATCATTTTCGAAGAATACTGCAGAGGAGGAAGAAACAATTAACAATAGACCAGTTTTTCACAAAAGAAAAGAAAGCTGCTACATCAAAGCCTGTTTCTCCTCCAAAGAAGAGACAAAGAAGAGAAGAAACCCCTGAAATAGATCTGCCCACCCTTTCATTGGAGAGAGAAACAACTCCTGAAGGAGAACTACCCCGCCACATCATGGAAGGGGACTCTCCTTCCAAGCAGTAACCTCCCCCTTCCATCCTCTCCACATCCATCCCTGTATGCCATCGAACCGCTGCTCAAAGGTATGTTCACTACAGTACAGAAAATGGTTTAAAATTGTTTTATTTTAGTACAGTAAATGGTTTAAAATTGTTTTATAGGATTTTCTGACCAATTTCATACACATTTAGATAATTATTGTTGTTTAGGTACACGTTTTATTAATATTTTGGGCCTGTTCGAGTGCTTGGGAACGGAATAGAATATATACCATTATTTCTTATGGGGAAAAAAAATTCGGTACTCGAACAAATCGGAGGTCGAACACGGATCTCGAACGGATTATGGTCGAGTACCGAGGTATCACTGTAGTTATATATATAGCTTAGTCTCTGACGTCACGGCAGAGAATTCAAAACTCGCGCCAATTGCCGATTGGATAGCCAGGTGTACTACCTGCACACCCTAGCGAGGTACCTCGGAACCATCCCCTGTTCCCTCATATTTTCTCTGCCGGCATAGCGGTAATATCGTTGGATTTTTCTCTCGCCGTAACCTGTATATTACAGTTATCTTGGTGATGTACAATTTACTTTTAGCCTTCGCTGGTTGGTTTTTATTTTTACCAAGTGTTAGTGTTTTAATTTTGTTCGTATCTTTGAAAAGGTAGGATTGGGAGTGTTTTTCCCCCTACTGTAAAAACGAACCTACTTTATTAAAACATGATGGTGGAGATACGTTCCGCCAAATTTATGACGTCGTAGTCGTGTGACGTAATCTACATAGTACAAACATTGTATGACTTGCAGATTCTTTTATTTGCTTTTTCTTGTAAAGAATGGAAAAAAATTCTATCTTACAATAAGTTTTTAACTTTTAATGTAAAATTTTTAATAAAATATTTGTCCATTTAGTATTCGTTCTTTAAATCATCGATCTATTTTCAAAGATTAAATAGAACTAGCGTATTGTTAATTTACGCTGTGTAGTCCTCATGACAATCGATGCAGTCCCAACATGTCTTGGTAACGTTCTTTTCGATATTGGGAATTCTAGTATTAGTCGTACTGTATATTCGTATATATGTTTCAATTGTAAAGTGTAGCAAATCACTATTTTTGGGAACCCTTAAGATTTAAGGGTTGTTTACATTTATATATATGCGTTATTGCTATATCTGTTCTTTTTAATCATAACAAATCACTATTTTTGGGAACCCTTAGGAATTAAGGGTTGATTACATATATTTATGTTATTTCTATTTCTGTTCATTTTAATCATATAACATATAGCTTTCCCGGTGGTTGTATGTAACTACCGGGTAGGTAATTATAACATTTAATTTTACTGGTGGTTATATATAACTACTGGGTTAGTGTGTTCAATATTTATTTTTAAACACAAGACTTGCCCGGTGGTTATTTTTATGTGACCGCCGGGTAAGTATGTTTGAAAGTTTATTCTATTATGAAAATATCAGTTTAATATTTTATAAAAATATTTTGTTACAATTTATATAGCAAGTACTAGAGACGATATTGCATTCTCATTCAAGCTCGTGGCAGAAGAGTAAGTTCTCTCACAACGGGCAGGACTAATTATGGTCTTTTGTGTAAGAGTTTAAAAGTGCAAGTTTCAGTGTTAAATTAGGGCAGTGAATTTATTCAGCACAGTGGACGTCGTTTTCCTAGCCTTAGACCTCTTCCAAGCTCCCTTGCCCCTGGGAGAATGAATGTCGATCGGTGAAAGGAAACGAGAGCCGTTAGCTCACGAGCAGACGTCCTCTCGAGCGTTCCTGTTGACGTTCCCAAGAACGCTCGCCCTTGCCATGGGAAAGCAAAAAGCGTTGAACGTTAAGCTACCAACACTGCTGTTAGAGTCTTGCATTGCATCACATTTGCTGATAATAGCAATACTATAAGTCATAGATATTCGCTGATAATAACAATGCTTACGAACCAACATAGACACGGTTTTTGTCTCAGAGCGCCAGTCAGCCATGAGAACCCTCTGATCGGAAGTCATTAAACCGAATGCGCCGAGCGCCATAATGAAGATCATTTTGCTTTAACACTCGCCGCTAAGTCTTTCAGGACGATCGGCGCCACGTCTTTCAGGACGATCGACGCCTCGTCTTTCAGGACGATTGGCGCCACGTTTTTCAGGACGATCGGCGCCACGTTTTTCAGGACGATCGGCGCCACGTCTTTCAGGACGCTCGGCGCCTCGTCTTTCAGGACGCTCGGCGCCTCGTCTTTCAGGACGCTCGGCGCCTCGTCTTTCAGGACGCGCGGCGCCTCGTCTTTCAGGACGCTCGGCGCCTCGTTTTTCAGAACGCTCGGCGCCTCGTCTTTCAGAACGCTCAGCGCCTCGTCTTTCAGGACGATCGGCACTATGTCTTTCAGGACGATCGGCGCCACGTCTTACAAGATCTTTGTCAAAGGAAGACATTGGTGATCACTTTTCTCCTGTTGAATTATTTGAGATTATCAGAAGGAGAAGATCTCAAGTCCTTTCATCCTTCAGTTGATTTAGAAACTCATGAAAGTTTTTAATGATTAGTTTCCAAATTATTTTGGGCCTGTTGTTCCACGTTCGCCACCCTCTGAATTTTCACGTGGTCATTAATGGAGCTTTAAGGATGATGGGAGACTGGTTAGAGCAGCGGTTCCCAAATACTTTTGTCCATTACCCCACTTTTTCCAAAATCCTGGCTAGCAGCAAGCTCGTTACCCCCGCAACATATCTATTATTTTGAACATAATTAGTGTAAAACAAACTTTTAGTTGGTTGAACCTTCTGTTTTTTTCAATTATTGAAATAAATATATCAAGTTGTACAACTAATTTTATTGAAAATAAAGATAAAAAATTCATACATATAATAACGCTGAAATAAATGGAGAGAATATATAATTGAAATAATGTTAATCAGGGGTGAAAAATGACAATTAAATAAATGAATAAAATAATTTATGTAAATAATCACATCAATTTAAAATTAGTGCGAAAAATATATGTACAGTATGTGCTTAGAAAAATTTTCAGTATTGTGAAAAATGACCAC
This sequence comes from Palaemon carinicauda, assembly GCF_036898095.1. Classification (NCBI taxonomy): domain Eukaryota; kingdom Metazoa; phylum Arthropoda; class Malacostraca; order Decapoda; family Palaemonidae; genus Palaemon; species Palaemon carinicauda. The sequence goes on from NC_090729.1 coordinate 91,973,622, forward strand.
TTAGGTTTGAGATAATTTCAGTAATGCTAGGAGAGAGTTTTGTAAGAGCACAATTGATGTCATTCTCTGGGTTCAATCTATTTCTCTCCTTGCTTCGTATGATCAAAAGATCTGAAAAGCCGGCTTCACACATGTAAGTTAAACCAAGTAGTAAAAGCATTTGCTCTGCTTCTAAATGTGCCAGATGGAACTCTTTGTTGTGGCTAATCCAAAATGTAGATAATTTCATGTAGTTAAATTCATTTTATATGAGGTTGATTGCTTTTACGTCACATATTTCTTCGAGACCATTTGTTTTTTTCTGGCAGATGTTCAGTGTTACATGTGAAGGGATTCTGAATAGAAGCATAGTTGAGTTGGTTAATTCCAGGGAAATATTCTTCCATCCTCAGACGCTGGCACTCATTATACTCCCCATATCATTTAAGTGCACAGATCTGTATCTTCTAAAAACTCTCCCAACTGAGTAAATGCAGCTATTCTACCAGTTTTTAATTTTGAGTCCCAAAACTCCAGTTTGCAACAAAATGCTTGTATTTTTTCAATCAATGAGATAGCATATTCTTCTGATACTTGCATTGATGTGTTCATGGCATTTATATGCAAAAATATGTCCACTAAATGGCAGAGAATGGAGATCCATTTTGGATTTCTCAGTTTCCGCTCTAAATTGTGCCCCTTATCGTCCAAAAATATTCCAATCTCAGTTTTGATCTGAAATACTCATTCGAGAACATTTCCTCAGGACAGTCACCTGGTTGGAGTATAATACAACACACAGTGATGTTTAGAATCAATTAAAGTACAAGTACTTGAATTAATGTAACTTAAGTTTTTTCATGACGTCAGACATCTCCAAATCAAGTTGCAAAGACTTTGTTGCCAGTGCTTGACGATGGATAATACAGTGTGTTGCAATAACTGAAGGATTTTCCTTTTTCACATGCTCCAAAAATCCTGAGTTAACACCTAGCATAGATGGCGCCCCATCTATTGCGACTCCAATGCAGTTTTTCCTATCTAGTTGCACATCTGGTTCATTAAAAAAAAAGCATCAACTCTTCTGAATACATATACACCCTTTTTTGTTTCATCCAGTTGAATGGCGAAGATATCACTGTGTTTTACCTGTGAAATGAATTGATACTTTATATCAGTTGACAGTTTATTTATCCTACACTGAATTGTCTTTGATAGTGGTACCAATTTCAGTCTGTCAGCTTGGTTAGGTCCACACATGATTTCAGCCATTCTTACTGTTATCCCAAAACTCCTCTGAGGTGACAACTAGTCGCCGGCTAGAGAATACTGGACGTTCGCTAATATTTGAGTGTTTAATCTTTTTAATGACAATAATACACACACATATATATATATATATATATATATATATATATATATATATATATATATAATATATCATATATTACAGCACCTTTCAAAATAATAACTGCCATTGCCCCCAACAAAAGCAAAATTACCCCCAGTGGGGTAATTTACCCCTATTTGGGAACCGCTGATCTAGCATGAGGCATGACATTGAACATGAGAACCTCGGACTTCGTGATGACCCTAGTCGAATCGAATGTCGAGATCAAGGACGCCTTAGTTCCGATCTCTTTGATCACGAAAATTTTTATCGAGCGTCTATCCTTAGAACAACGCGGCGACATAGGCCGTGATCTGGGTTTCCTTGACGCCAGAAGTCAGGACCTTAAAGAGATGTATCCTGATGAACACAACGTCACTTCTTCCGTTAGATCTTCTGACACCATCACAAAAGATACTTTATTTAAGGATGGTGATTCAGAGTCAAGTTTTTTCGGGCATTTATGTCTCCTCTTAGAACGGAGAAAGCCGTCTTGAAACTGCAATCTTTTCTAAAGATACACAAGTGTTCTGCGAGGAAGTGGATGAGTTTGTTGGGAAACCTCTACTCTTTGGGAGGCTGTTTTTTCCTTGGGAAAGCTGAATCTTTCTTTGTGATCATTAGTATGTCACTGTTCATCCTAGTTTTCCTGGGCCAGGGTTCGTTTCCCGGCCAGTCAGAAGCTAGAGGCTACTGTTCTAGTGTGATTTTTCTTCATCCTCTCCAATTCAACCTCAACTTAAGAGGATGGTTCTCAGAGATTCTAGAATGGATGATGGACTCTCCTAGAAGCCTTCCTTTAGAGTAGATTACTCAGACAACCTCTCTTGGAAAGGTACCTTTCAAGTCTCCTAGCTCTTCATCTAACTACCTTCAGTCTATCGAAAACTCACAGGAGCTAGAGATTTTTCGAAGGAGGCAGCTAGGGCTTTTACAAGGCAATAAGGACTTCTACCATCAGGATTTGTCAATCCAAGTGGAAGGTTTTAGAGAATGGTGCAGAGTCAACTCTGTTTTCTCTTCCAGTATCTGTACAGCTCAGATTGATGACTCCCTGTTTTACCTTCGAAGGAAGCTCATTTGTTCATCCCCTTCCATCAAGGGATACAGGAGTCTGTTAGCGACTGTAGTCAGACATAGTATCTTGGACTTTTCAAATGATAAAAGTCCTACAGGTACTTCTCAAATCGTTTGATACATCGAAACAACCAGGATTCACTAGTTTCGATTCTGGATATAGTCCGGAAGTTTCTTATGAGTGACAGAATTGAGCTCTTGCATTCTTCTTCATTTAACCTGTTAAGCGTCCCCCCTGGATCAGGTTGCCGCTAACGTACCGTCACGCTTTTTTTGCCCTGAGCGGTCATTTCACTAATGATAATTTTTCAAAGTTAATATAATTTCTTTATGCTTATAATTCGTATTTATAGTTAAAAGTAGGGATATTAATTAAATGGTAGAGTAAAAAAAAACAATTAATACTACTATTATTTCATTTCAAATGGCTACATAATACTGAATATTCTAATGAGTTCTTTTTATCTTCAATCGTAAATCTTACGCCTGGATAAGCAACAAAAGCAAAGGGACAAGTCTCTCTCTCTCTCTCTCTCTCTCTCTCTCTCTCTCTCTCTCTGTCTCTCTCTCTCTCTCTCTCTCTCTCTCTCTCTCTCTCTCTCTCTCTCTCTCTCTCTCTCTGCACGTTTCCTTTCCTATATAGTTTTGTGAAATCTCGTTGTCCAATCATTTGGTAATGAGAAGTCATTTTCACTTTCGGCATCGAAAGAAAACTTTGTTTCTTCAATATACTCATCACTGGAGGATTCAGAACTAGTGCTCTCATTATCAAACAGGTTATCATTATCAAATTCCTCAACAAGAATATCATTTATTTCATCTAAAGAAATAACCTTCCTCTTTAGACCGTTCATTACAAAAGGAACAACAAACAACCACTTCCGCATGAACGCCCGAAGCGCACTGATAGGAAACCAGTTTTCTAACATCAAACTACCTTCAGAAAAATAGTTGCCAGACATCATATAAGTTTCTATTTACAGCCCCCATATGCTGAGAGTGTTGCCAAGTGGTGATCCTATACTTACTATACGAGTAAACGTAATATCACGAAACTGACGGCTTGAAAAAGGCAATTAAAGTCATGAACGGAATATGCAGTTGAAGGCGGTACCGAGTAGATCGTGGTGAACGGTTTATCACGTGGGTGATGCTTAACAGGTTAAGGACCTCACGATGAAAACTCTATTTTTTTTTGTTAGTCTTGCGACAGCTAAAAGAGTTAGGGAATTCATGCATTTAGTAAAAACGTTGGCTTTCGAGATAACAAAGCTATCTGCTCATTGCAGTTAGGCTTCCTCGCCAAGAATGACCGCTCTTCTCAACCTTGACCCAAGGCTTTTGAGTTTCCAAAATCCAAATCTTTTGGAGGTGGTTGGTGAGGACTTGGAGAGAGTCCTGTGTCCAGTAAGAGCCCTGAAGTTCTATCTGGGCAGAATGCAAGAGTTGCGAGGCAAGTCGAAAGCTCTTTGGTGCTCGAGCAAGAAGCCCTCGTTACAGATGTCAAGAATGTCCTTTCATTCTTCATCAGACTCTTATAAGAGAGGCTCATACGCATTACAGTGAGACTGGACTCAAGTTTTTAAAGGTCAAGATGCATGAAGTTAGTGCTGTAACAACTTCAGTGGCCTTCAAGCAGAATAGATTGTGGCAGAGCATTATGGACACAACCTTTTGGAGGAGTAAATCTGTGTTCACTCCACACTATTTGAAATGCGTCCAGACTCTTTATGAGGACTGCTATACTCTGGGACCATTCGTAACAGCGAGTGCAGTAGTGGGGGAAGGATCCACCGCTACGTTCCCATAATCCTAATACCTTTTTCTTCTTTTGGAACTTATATTGTTGTGGTTGTTTGTGGAGATTGCGACAGTCTCCCACAATCATTGATTTTAGTCAGGTGGTCAATTTGTTCCTTGAGAGTGCCCGGAACAAGGGTATTGGAAGAGGTCCTGTCACAGAGGTATTTAGACCGGTTTGACAGTTCCTAGAGGTCTTCAGCCCCCTGGGTGGATCGCTGGATCTCATAAGGAAAGCAGACATAATGAAAGAATTCATTAAAGTCAGCTTCCTTATCAGGTACGAACCCTTAAGTTTGTTTATTAACTCTTAAGTAAAAAATTCCATCTATATTGGCTGTCTCTAACCCTCCACCAAAGGTGTTAATCAGCTATATATATAACTACCAGGTAAGTCTTATGTTTGAAAATGTTATTTTTATTATGAAATACATTTTTGAACATACCTGGTAGTTATATATAATTAAAATCCCACCCTCCTCCCCTCTAGAGACTAGAGGCATGGAAAATATGAGGGAACGGGATGGTTCCGAGGTACTTCGCTAGGGTGCGCAGGTAGTACACCTGGCTATCCAATCGGCGATTGGCGCAAGTTTTGAATTCTCTGCCGTGACGTCAGAGACTAAGCTATATACAGTATATAACTACCAGGTAAGTATGTTCAAAAATTTATTTTATAATAAAAATAACATTTTGCACAGAGCCACCAGAAAATCTTTGACTAGTCTGCATAGACACTGTACAGAGGAAAATTTGATAATGTACAAAAAATGTAGAGCACAGTTTCGTTGTGCCATGAAAGAAGCTAGGTGCCAATCTTGGGTATCTTTTTTTTCCTCGGTCAACAGTAGAACACCACCATCTTTTGTATGGAGGAAAATAAAAAAGATTGCAGGCAAATTTACCCCAAACCCACCATCAGTGCTGAAGGTGAATGGTCAGTATGTGACGGAAGCAAATGATGTTACCAATGTCCTGGCTGATCATTTTTCAAATGTATCATGCAACTGTGAAGCAGCTCCTAGTCACCAGTATAGGAGCATTGAAGAAAAGAAAACTTAATTTTGCAACAGGAAGGGAAGAGTCGTATAATTCTCCTTGTACTGAAAGAGAATTTGATTCCGCACTTGCTGCTGGTAACGATACAGCCCCTGGACCTGATGGAATTCCATATGCAATGATTGAACATGTACCCTTTAATGCTAAGTTATTTATTTTAAGCATTATTAATAGAATAATAGAACTAGCCATTAATTTATCCTTCTTAAAACTCGGTGAGGTCAAATTTTTAGCAGCAAACTATCGACCAATTGCATTGACATCTTGTTTATGTAAAATCATGGAGAAGATAGTCAATGCAAGACTGAGTGGTACCTTGAAAATGAGGGTATTTTATCACCTATGCAGTGTAGATTTAGCAAAATACACTCGACGACTGATGTGTTGATACTTGAGTCTTCTATTTGTAAAGCCTTTGCTTCCAAACAGCACCATGTGATAGTCATTTTTGACCTTGGAAAGGCATATGATACTACATGGAGATATGGTATACTTACAACCATTCATAATTTTGGATTACGAGAGTTACCATTATTCATTCAATCATTTATTTCACATCAATTTTTTAACGTGAGAGTGGGGTAAGCTATATCTGAGAGGAAATGTCAGGAAGGAGGAGTTCCCCAGAATAGTGTGCTAAGTGTAACCCTGTTTGCACTAGCCATTAATGGGATATCCTCTGTCATTCCTCAAGATATTCTCTCAACACTGTTTGTTGATGATCTCTCCATATCATTTGCTGGAGCTAGAATGGCAATGGTTGAGAGAAAACTACAACTCTCAATTGACAAAATTATTCAGTGGTTTGATATGAATGGGTATAAGTTTTCGACAAGCAAAAATAATGATGTTATCCATTTCTGTTGTATTTGGGGAATATATCCAGACCCGGATATATACATTAAATGTCAACGGATCCCATGTGTAAGTAAAGCTAAACTTTTAGGCTTGATATTTGACTGTAGGCTTTACATGGGTTATTCGCTTAAAAGCATTGAAAGCTAAATGTCTTGAGGCTCTTAATCTTTTAAAAGTATTGTCCCATACATCATGGGGGCCAGACTGCAATACTATATTAGAATTATACAAGGCCCTGATCTTTTCAAAATTTAGTTAAGGGTGTGAAATATACTCCTCAGCCACCCCAAGCCAATTAAAGATATTAGCTTCAATACATCATGCTGGTATTAGATTATCCAGAGGAGCGTTTGGAACTTCGCCTCTCCCAAGTCTCCTTGTTGATGCTGTAGAATTACCTTTAGACCTTAACCAAAAGTCTTCTATTGTTCTGTATTGGTTTAGGTTGCAAATATTTTCTAATTCTTTAGTCTATCAGACTGCAAGCATTGTAAAGCACACATCCTACTTTGAGTTGCACCCAAAATCTCCTCAACCTTATGGTTTTGATTCAAACAATTAATATACAGTCTTGATATAATTAGAAGGTGCTTCCATTTAAGGTATCATCAACGCCTCCATGGAAATTACGAGAGGTATCTTTTTGTAAATACTTTATTGGAGTTAAAAAGAATATGACTGACTTAGAAGCCAGGTCTCTTTTTATGGAACATGTTGCAGAACATAAGGGATTAACTTTTATATATGCTGGAGGCTCCAAATCTGATTCTGGCATTGGATTTGGAGTACATAGTAATGGTTTTAATTGTAGGGGTACACTTCCTCTAAGAGCTTCCATATTTACTGCCGAAGTGTACGGCATACAAACCGCTATTGAGAAAATGGTGTTGGAGAAGGAGGGTAATTTTACCATTTTTAGTGATGCAAGGATTGTCCTTCAAGTTTTGAAGTTTTAATTCTAGTAACCCTTTAGTTCTAAAGATTTTAGAATGGCTTTTTATTATTGGACTTGGAGGTATAATAGTTCGATTTTGCTGGGTTCCAGCACATGTAAGTGTGTCTGGGAAGGAGAAGGCAGATTTACTGGCGAAGAATGCTGCATCCGAGTTGCTACCATGAAGGTGTATCCCATTCCTTGTAATGATTTTGTATCTACCATCAAGAAATTATTTTATAATAATTGGCAACATCACTGGGATAGTCTAGATGGCAATAAAATGAGAGAAATAACAAATGTCATATCTCCTTGGAGGTATAACATGATGCTCCGAAACTGGGAGACATCTCTTTGTCGTCTTCGCATTGGTCACACTTGGTTGTCACACAAGTTTCTGCTAAATGGCCAACACCAACCATATTGGGACGACTGTTTGATACTCTTGACAGTGAGACATTTCTTGATCAAATGCCCTCTTATAGTAATGAAAGTAGTACACATGTGTTTGAGGCTCAAGGTGATGATGGCAGGTTCTTCCTTACCAAGATTTTCGGACATGATTTTTCGTACAATAACAGTGGTGTTTTAAAATCTATATCAGAAGCAGGACTTCTGAAAGCTATCTAACTGTTATTAGAATGTTTTTGCTTTTATTTTTTTAAACTGAATTAATATTTATTTATTTATTTATAACAAATGATATTGGCGTCAATGACTTTAGATGGCAGGATGCCAGGTAACTCATAATCAATCAATCAATCAACCACAAAGTGTTTGATCTCTCCCAACTGACGTAAATAATGTTTGAAGAATACTCTTGAAGATTTCCATCCTGTGTAGGCCTGCAAGCCTTTAAAGGACATGGATTGAAAAGTTTAAGGAAGAGGCAACTTTCCCAGGATCATGATTCAATGGCATACTATCAGGGTCAGTCCCTCTGATGAAACAGGTGAGTTTGGTCCTTAGTTGGTTTAGAGAAAGATGAGATCCTGTTGTCTCCCTTGTTGAACAGGTAGACCTTAAGGCAATCCCCGGGGCATAAAGAAGGATCCTCCTGTATTGGAACAATCTTCCAGGGTCCCAAGCGTTTTGTGGGAAGTTCTTTTTTCACCAAGAAGACGGATCTGGATAAAGATTCACCTCCCCCAATTCCAAGAATTCAATGTGGTCTTTATCCCTCTAAAGTGCCACAATCTTGCTGACTAGCACCAGAAGCCATAGCAAGCAAAAAGATAGACTTGAGTAAGATTCCTCAGAGAAGTAGTAGCGTTATCTAGTGAGGAGGCAAAGTGCAAGACTTTATCCAACGACCATGAGATAGCTTTGGGAGGAGCATTAGGTTTCAGTTTAGCATAAGCCTTTGTGATCTTATTGAACAACTCACTTTTGAGTTCAATATCAAAAGCATGAGCAAGGGGTCTAGTTAGAGCCAACTTACTTGAGGTGATACTTGTAGAGGCCAGACCTTGATCATGTAAGGAAATAAAGAAAGAAATAAAGAAGTCCTTAGAAGTAGAAGAGGGCTGATGACTTTTCACGAATGCATTCCATTTTTTTCAAGGAAGACAAGTATTGTTGTTTACTTGGTTTGGACTTGTATTCTTTTATGGAGTCAATTTTCTCCTTCGTAACTCCGAACTTTCTTTGAGCCGCAGGGACGAGAAAATCATGAGCTGAAGGGTTTTCTTTATACAAGAGGAAGCAAAGACAGTCTTTTGTTGAACATCCTGGGACACAGCACTGGAGATGATAGAGGGACCTGGAGAGGTTTGAGTTCCAAAATAATATACCATTTGCTCTTAGGCTACTTGGGAGCCACTAGGGCTGCTGTTCCCTTGAAAGTTCGAAGTTTGTTCAGGACTTTCAATAGGAGGTTGAATGTTGGAAACAGGTAAATGTGAGACTACTTGTTTCAATCCAGGGACATCGCATCCATTCCTGTTGCTTCCGGATTTAGGTTTGGTGCTATATACCGGGTAACTTTCTTGTTGGACCTCATTGCAAAGAGATCTATTTACAGTTCTGGGACTTGCTCTAGGAAGAAACAGAATGATTTTGCATCCAGAGACAATTCCATTTCCACAGGCTTTGATCTTGACAGGGCGTCCACCGTTACATTGCGAACCCCTTCTAGGTGAACTGCTGAGAGATGCCCTTTTCTCCGCTTTGCTAAAGTGAGGATGGCTAAAATCACATGGTTGATATGAGGAGACCTGGATCCATGTCTGTTGACACAGTGGACTATCATCCTGTTGTTGATGACTCATTTGATGTGATATCATCTTCGGGTTCAGTCTCTTTTGAGTCAGAAACACTGCCATAGCTTCCAGAATGTTGATATGAATGATATGAAATTTCCGAAATGTGACCAACCCCCGACCCAGTAATTTGTTGGAAGGGGAATGTCCCCTCCAACCTAGTTCCGAGACGTCCATGTGAATTGTCACGGAAGGAGGAGGATACTGCAGAGGGACGTGTCGACAAACTCTTGGCAGTGGACCACGGCTTTCGCAGTAAGACCGGGGTTTTGTGACGAAGATCTCTCGAGGATTTGATGCCTATCATTCTCCAGACTCTGTTGGCATCCTTGAGTCTTGCTTTGAAGATCGAGTCTGTCGTGGCAGTGAACTGCAGTGAACCCAAGACTTTCCTGTTGCTGTCTGATGAGTACTATTGAACGAAATAGACACCTGACAGATTTTGCTATTTCCTTTCTCTTGCCTAATGGTAGAGAGAGGGTGTGTAATTTTAGTTTCAAGTGAAGTCCTAGCCACTGGAATTCCTGTGCTGGAGACAGCATGGACTTTTCGAGGTTGATTTGAAAGCCCCGAGATTGTAGGAATTTCATGACTTCTTGAGCTGTCGGAAGACATTCCGACTTCGTTGCAGCCCAGACTAGCCAGTCGTCCTGGTATACTGTCATCCGGAGGCTTATGTTCCGAAATTGTTGGACGATGGCCTCAACTAGCTTTGAAAATCCTTGGAGCTATACTGAGCCGGTAGGGCATAGCTCTGAATACGTAGGTCTTTCTTGGTAGCCTTAAACCAAAGTACGGGGAGAAGACCTATTGGAAGATGCCAATAGGCGTCTGTAAGATCTATGGAGACGGTGTAAGCCCCCTGTGGTAGTAGGGTCCATATTTGCGAGATCGTTAGCATCTGGAACTTGTCATTCAGAATGTTTTGTTTTGTGGGGATGAGTTTAGAATACAATAGTTCAAAGAGTGTGTGAATCTTTCTTGAGCACGCAGAATAGCTGCCCTTGAAAGTTCATGGATTTTATGCTACGGATGACTCCCTTCCGGAGAAGATCCTGTACATAATCCTCCAAGAATGGAGTTTTGGGTTGGAAGAACCTCTTGAACTGGGGTGGTTACTATCTCCATTTCCAGCCAAGTCCCATTGAGACTATGCTGTGAGCCCAGGGATTGAACTCCCATCAATCCCTGTAAAGGTAAAGTCTTTCCCCTACTGGTAGCTCCTCTTTGTTGTTGTAAAGGACCTGCTTCCTTAAACGCCTTGCCTCTACTTCTTCGGCCTCTAGACTAACCGCCCCTTCCAGACCTTCCCCTGTTGCTAGTGCTCTTCTTTTGAGCTCTGGCAGTGTGAAAAGTTGTGGTGGTTCTCTCATATACAGTATTGAAGGCTGGAGACTGTAATACATACTGCTTGGGAACCGTTTACACAGTCTGGGGAATAGAGGCAACTGAGGCTGTCGTGATAGGAAAGGATTTCCTTCTTTTAATTGATTTCCCAGGTTTCTTGCCCTCGGGTCGAAGTCCTTCTCCAGGGGTAATTTTCCTTTTTGAGGACATGCCACACTTTTGCGCAAGTCTTATTCTCCTGAGCCGCTCTGTCCGTGACTTCCTTAACCAATTTCTTGGGAAAGAGATTTTTCCCCCAGACGTTAGTCAATCAGCATCTTAGGCTCATGCCTGATAGTTGCTGCTGCTATGACATGTTATTTACATGCTCTTCTGGCTAAGAAGAAAGCATGGAGATCTCATGGAAAGTAGCCAGGTGAGCTTTTGCCAAGACTGGGAAAAGATCAGATTTGGAATAGTTCCTAATTAGCATCTCCAAATAGGACTGGAAGGATAAAGATGCAGATAGTCTCTCTTTAGTTTCCAGTTCTTCCTTCAACGGGGATTTGTGAATTCTCGGCAGTCTTTCATTAAATTGCTTGCCTCCGATGTCCTGTCGTATTTTTCAAGAGTAAAAGTCTGTTGGACATCTTCCCAACTGTCCGAGTCATAAGAGAGGGCCAGGGAGATAGGTTTGCGCTACAATGGTCTATGCTCCACTACTACTTTCTTCACAGCCTCAACCTTTAGAGGCAAAGGGAAAGACAGTATCTTTGGGAGCAACAAAGATGGCCTGCTTCCTTCTGAAATCAGAAAGTTGGGTATTAGTAAATTCAGCCATTTTCAGCGGACTGAGCCTTGCTGTGGTCCAGGATGATAGTTTCCATAGAGATCGTATCATCCCTATTGGATGCTTGAGAGTTAAACCTTACATAGCAGTAAGGATAACTCAATCGAGGGGAAGAATTCTAAGTCGGAGACCAGCTTAGAACCCGTACCTTCTCCAATGTGGAGGTACCCTTCTCTCAAAGCCATATGCTTAGCATAATGGCAAGGGTTCTTAGCCGAGCAATCAGGCAGGCTTGAAGCTGGCAGAGCCTTAGATGTTCGGCATATAATTTTTCCATGAATGCCTTCTTGGACGCCATAAACTCCACTTGACCTGGGAACAAAGGTTTATTCGTTGTAGGAACAAGGGTCGAAGTAGATGCAGGGGCCGTAGACACTGGGATGGGGAACGAGCTGAAAAAGTACTGGGTACTGTACTCACCTGATGGATATCCAGTGACTCATCAGAGGCTTCTGTGGTCAGCAGGATCACCTCCCTCTCTGATGTCACAGAAAAAGTTGTTGACATGTTGTCAGTGTCTAGGCTCATCACTTGTAGAGCGTCCCGAACTTCATCAGCCACCTGTTGGAGTCACGTGTCTCTATGTTAAGGAAACTTAAACAAAATTTGAACAAACACGCACAATCAGAATGCAAAGATTTTAATAATAAATTAAATACTGTACAGTGCAGTAACTGAGAGTACCAAAAAAAAATTCAAAATGGCCAAATTATAAATCGTACTTACAACCGTACCTAACGCACCTGTGCCAAACACGTGTCTCTACATTAGGGAAATAAACATGGTTTGAACATTCACTCACACTTAAAATGCAAAGATTTTAATAAATCAAATTCTGTACCTAAAACTAACAAAAAATAATTCAAAATGGCCAAATTATAGATTTGTACAACTGTACTGGGACTCGCGAGTCTCTATGTTAGGGAAATTGAAATAAGATTTGAACAATCACACACACTGAAAAGGCAAAGATATTAATAATAAACCCACTACTGTACAGTACAGTTTTATACTATATCTGAAGGTTACCGAAAAATAATTCAGACTTGGTAGAAATATCTGTATGTACATGTCCGTAAGGCAAACACGTGTATTATTGTCAAGACAAATTCTAAGCTGATATAAAACTAAATTTTAACAAATTTACCATGTATAGTAACAGGCTACAGAACATACATATTTCAAATATAAAACGTCCATAAACTTACCAGTTTCATCAATGTTCCAGACTTGTTACGGTGTACCCTTTCTACACGATGAGCTTCTTAAGCACATTCAGGAAACTTTCCACTGCCTCATGGTCTGCAGAGGATGACTCCCCAGAAATCTTTACATTTTTCAACCCAAAAGGCCTCTTAAACTTATCAAACTATCCTTTGTTGACTAGGAAAAGCGTCTGTTGGGTTGTCGACGGTTGGGGGTTATCCTCTGTGAAACGGCAGTGGAGAGACTCGGCCTTCTCATGGATGGCAAAGGAGTTGATTTTTATGCCCTTGCGATGCAAGTCCTGAATCCACATGAAAAGGTCATTCTTTATCTTCAGCTTGCCCTTTTCCCTCACCCTTGAGGCAATCTTAGCACTGGGAGGGGCACTTGCAACTATTGCAGCTTGAATATTGGCTTTGTTCTTGAAACCCCCCATGGTACTTTCGTCTGAAGATTCGCCCAACGGCAGTGTACTTCATCCCTTCCTAACACTTGTCAAGCGTTTTCATCTTTTCTTCAAGGGTCATGACCTTCCACTGAAGGAACAGGAGCACGCTTGGGGTCCATAATCTTCAAGAAATGGGTTAACAAAGGCAAGGCAAAGTTGGCCAAAATACAACGTGGTTAGGAGGCTGTGGCGAGACGTGGTACACGTGAGGTACCTCGGCTATGAGAAGAGGGAGGCAGAGTCAGACGCGGGAGCTGGCATGAGCTGGGGGGAGAGTAGGGAGTGACGCAAATCATACCAAGCTCAAAGGATGGCGAGCTATCTGAAATCATCACAGCGGGAATTTTATCACGAATATGAGAATTTTTATTTAATAGGTATTGCGTTGTTCTTGGTCGCATAAAACTGAAACTGCGAAGCAAAAACCCACGATAAACGAGGGCCAACTTTGCAGTATAGAGCGAGAGCTGGGACGAGCTTGGGAGAGACAGAGGTAAGTGGTGCTAAGCACTCCCAGTGTAAAGGAGCACGGCTTATTTGAAATCATCGCGCTGCCAGAGTTCTTATTGCGAATTTGTGATTTTAGATTTAATAGGTAATGCAGTTCCCAGTGTCGCATGTAAGTGAACTCACAAAGGGAGAACTCGCGTAATAAGAAGCCTCACTGTATACTAAAAAAAAAAAAATCAATGGAGTTGTAGAATATTGAATACACCTCAACATACTCAGTTAAGACTGATATTGTTAAATATTTAATTGTTCCTACACTTGATACAAACCCTCATTCTTTACTATAGGAGATATTCTAGCGCGAGCTGGAAAATACGGCAGAAAAACCTTAACAAGGTCGTTAACGACCGGGCAGGTACTGTAATTACCCACCTGTTAGTGGTCGGTAGCTGCTGTTTACCTTCAATCGAATTCCAGCCGTCACAGTGGTAACACCGCTGCTCCTGCTTTATTTGCCTGGCAGACTAGCCTTTCTTTTTTGGTTTTTTGATTAATCCTTTTTCTTTTTCTTTGTTAGATGTGATGTCCTCTATTATGAAGAAGTGTTCCGGGCGCCTTTATGTCGCCGCTGGAGGTGGATCCTCTTTCCCTATGCCCTGGCTACGGAGGTCATAGGTGTTCTGAGGGTCCCCCTGCTAAGTATGTAGAAGTGGACATTGCAGTACCTCCTCCCCCTCCTCCTCCACTTCATTGTCCTCGCCTTTTCGGAGGGTAGGAGGGAGAGAGGAAGAGCATAGTTCCATCAGGCGCCATGCGCTCACCTGCGAGCAAACTACCTGCGCGCCACCAATGTCCTGCGCAATGGCGCTCTCCTGCGAGCCAGTGCTCTCCTACGCGCTCCTGCGCACCAATTTTTTCCTGCACGTGTGCATACGCGCCCAACATCTCACTCTCCTGCCCGCCATACTGTGCACCATCCTACACGCCTGGTAATACCTGCGCGCCAACTTTCTACTGCTAGCAGGACTTCTGACAAGTCAGCCATGCTGCCTTCTCCCGTGCGCCAACCCTTACCAACGCGCCAGCGCTTACCGGCGCGCCAGCCTTCTCCTGCGCGCATTCGCTAGGATATGCGCGCACGCTCGTGAATCCTCTCTTAGGGATGCGCACCAACATTCTCCCCGCGTTCCCCGTATGAATCCACTGTGCGCCCGCGCGCTAGGGAACTTTCTCCTGCGCGTGCGGGCCCTACGGCTGGCATAGACGTGCGAGAACACTCTCCCGCGCGCCCGTTCACACCTTCACCTAGATGTTCTCGCCGAAGAGACAGGCGATATAGGAAGAGATGTCATCGTTCACGCTCCTTCTTGCCTTCTGTCTCCCCCGAGACGTCTCGCCTCGAGACTATATGCGCTCTTGCCACAAACCCAAGAAGAACGCTCCCTCGCGTCATCGTTCTGCCTCGCTGTTGTCTTTCTCTTGCGAGGGATCATCTAAGAAGCCGGGAGCGCGGCCAAGGGCAAAGCACGTCCTGACCTCGAACCCTCTTCTTCACATAATAGTTTGAGGGTCTCCGTTCGCTCTAGGAAAGTCAGATAGAGCGCTTCTCCTCGCTTCACTCCTTATATTCAGAGAAGATCGCTCTCGCCTTCGAATTCTCGATCTCTGACCCTTTGGGGTCTCGTGACAAGGAAACTTTGGTTTCCGGTGCGCTATCCCTTCGTTTTCTCGCAACTCAAGTTGCTGAAACCTCGGGCTCTCGTGCATTTAGTCTCGACACTTCGGTGTCTCTTGACAAGGAGTTTCCAGTTGCTCTCACCCTTCGGGTTCTCACAACACAACCTCTAGGGGCACACACGATCACGCTGAACCTTCTGGTTCTCGTGAAACAAGTCACCAGGAGTTTTACTCTTATGACAGAGAGTCTTCGTACTCTTGTCGCGCGGAGTGGTCGCGTACGCTCAACCAACACTGCGCCCATGACCATCAAGAGTTTTACTCTTATGGCAGAGTCTTCAGACTCCCGTCATGCAAGGTGTTTGCACGCAATTAGCGCTACACACGCAAATCTCCGGTCATACACTCGCGGGGTCAATCCCTCGCTCTCATGTTTCAGGTTTCAGACAGGACAACCTCCCCAGTTCCTTTGCTCCCTAATGAGTTGAGGATTACGAGTCTCTCGGAAACCTCGGAAGAAGATACAGGGGTTCGGTCCTTCTTCTCTTTGGTTGAGAGCAGGAGGGAAAGGGGAAGTGTGTTGGAGAGGCTAAAAGAAAACACTCAGATAGCAGCGACGTAGAACGCAATGCCGAGGGCTTCGGCCGCTCTGTTCGTTATCCTGCGCTTCATGTGGCAGCTCATGAGCTGCCCATGTTACGAGGTAGCACTCATTGTCAACCTGCAACTTGATCAACTTGTTGGGAAACATAGATTGCTGCCAGGAGGTTCGCCTCCAGGCATTAGAGAACCTCCCCTTATAAGGGAGTGATAACCTTCCTCGGAATTGGGTGTGTGAGAGAACCACCCCCCTTCCGAGGGAAAGTTTCCCAACTTCAGCCCTTCAGCAACCTTCCCTCCTACTTGAAGAGTTGCGAACAGCTAGATGAGTTTTCCCTCTGCTATCTCGTCCCCGAAGACTGTGCTTTCTCCCCTTGAGCGGGGGAAAAAGCAAGTCTAAGGCTTGTTCCTCCTTCGGGGGGAACTTCTCCCTCGTTCGCGAGAGAGATTATTACGCCTACACTTTTTTCCCATAAGAGCTGGGAGAAAGCTTGGCTCAGGTGATGTCCTCCATCGGGAGGACTTCTCTCTTGTTCACGAGAAGGAGATTATTACGCCTACGTTTTTTCCATAAAACTGTGAGAAAACTTGCCTTAGGCGATGTCCTCCTTTGGGAGAACTTCTCTCTTGTTCGCGAGAGAGAGATTTTTACGCCTACGCTTTTTTCCCATAGAACTGGAGAAAGCTTGTCTTAGGCGATGTCCTCCTTCGGGAGGACTTCTCTCTCGTTTATGAGAGAGAGTTTATTACACCTACGTTTTTCTCATAGAACTGGGAGAAAACTTATCTTAGGCGATGTCCTCCTTCGAGAGAACTCCTCTGTCATTCGCGAGAGATTATTACGCCTATGCTTTTTTCCCATAGAACTGGGAGAAAGCTTGTCTTAGGCGATGTCCTCCTTCGGGAGGACTTCTCCCTCCTTCGCGAGAGAAATTGTTACGGAGGTTACTACGCCTACGCTTTTCCCCATAGAGCAGGGAGAAAGCTTGTAAAGCGATCTCCTTTGGGAAAACCTTCCTCCCATTCACAAGAGAAAACTTGTAGGAATTTGCTGATCCATGCTCCTCCCCCTTACGCTTTTGGTTCTCCTCAAGGGGCGGGCGAGAGCCTTGTCTTAAACGACGTTCTCCTTCGGGAGAACAAATCTACCCTGCAGAGGAGTTATCTTCATCCCTGATGTTCTCCCCTTGTGCTGTAAGGAGACGTCTTTTTGAACCTACTGGTTCTCCTCACATTGACCACTCGGGGTCTCGTGACGATCACCCTTTCGGTGGGCGCGATCGGGAGCCTTTGAACTCTCGTGATGTTGATCCTACGGGTTCTCATGACCTTAGGAGTTTTGGGCCTCTGTCGCGCTGGACTTTCGAGTTCACACGACTTGGAACCTTCGAGTTTCAGTTACGCTGAGTCGTCGGGCTCTCGTAACAATTAGCACAGTGTCTGCATACGCACGCAATTAGCGCTATGCGCGTGACCATCGTCATCAAGAGTTTTACTCTTATGACATAGTCTTTCGACTCGTCAACGTTCTTCGGCATTACCTCCAGACACTCCGACTTCTACCGTTCTTCCCCTTTCGATAAGAAAGATACGAGGGGTAAGACATAAGGTTTGTCTGCTACTCGCGTCTCCACTTTTTCCTGTAATAACACGCGAGGAATTAGCGCAGTCTGAGGATTCCTCGGGAGAGCTGCCGTCGAGGACTTAGAATCCTCCTATTTAAGGACTCTAAGAACTATGTGTAATATCTTATGTCTCGTCGACCTCTTGACGTTCCAGCCTTAACAGGCTATGTCGTCCACCCCAAACCCTAAGACCAGAATTGATCTTCCGGCTGTGGCCTGATTGGTAATGTCTCTGACTGGTGTTTGACAGTCTGGGGTTCAAGTCCCACTCAGACTCGTTAGTGCCATTAGTGCCTGCAACCTTACCATCCTTGTGAGCTAAGGTTGGGGGGTTTGGGGGAGCCTATAGATCTATCTGCTGAGCATCAGCAGCCACTGCCTGGCCCTCCCTGGTCCTAGCTGGAATGGAGAGGAGGCTTGGTCGTTGACCATATATGGTCAGTCTCTAGGGCATTGTCCTAACTTCTAGTGCAATGTCACTGTTCCTTGTCTCTGCCATTCTGGAGCAACCTTTAAAACTTCCTTTTGTACCTCAGTGAGGAAAATCTCCTCTTGGTCTCGGCGATTAAGGGCTATCACTCAGCCTTGAGCCTCATCTGTAGACTGAGAAGGGGTTGACCTCTCCGCCTCAGAAGACATCACCTTGGTTGATTCGGGGTTTTGAGTGATCTTGACCCCCAGTTGAGATTAGACCATCACCATGAGACGTGTCTTACGTTCCCTGAAGGGTCTGCCCTATGAGCCCTTAAGGGCCTCAGGCTACTTTCTGAACCTTAAGACCGTCTTCCTCGTACCTCTGTCCTCCGCTAAAAGGGTCAGTGAGCTTGGTGGCTAGACTCATAATCCTTCATCTACCGATGAGAGATTTCGAGAATTTCAGTTTTCCAGCCTCAATATGGTAACACAGGACACAGACCAGTTGTTACTATGCCCAGTCAGGGCGCTAAAGAAATATCTGAAGCACACCAGACCTTTCAGACCACGTCTCCTTCATCTCTTCCTTAGTACCAACAAGGTAAAGAAGAGAACCTCTCACAACACCATCCCTTTTTGGCTCAAGAAAGTTATTGCGAGGGCTCTCACGGAGACCCAGAGGCAGCACAACCTAGAGCCCATCAAGTTAGGGGAGTGGCTGCCTCACTGGCGGTTTGCTCTCAAGTCTTAAGTGCTGGGGTCTGGAAACGCCAATCTACATTCACCGCTCGCTATTTGAGCGACGTGACACATAGGTCCCTAGACACCCTTTCTATAGGGCCTATTGTGACAGGTCAACGGATGCTGTAGGTACCTTACGCCCTTTCAGGGGACAGTAACCATTGGCTGAGGATACTGAGTTGCACTAGGTTTTAAGGAGGACATCCATCTATCTTCTTCGTCTCCTTCTCCCTCCCATCTGGGGATCCTAGTCTGTATCCAGTTTCAGCTGGACTCGCCAATGGAAATAAGGTATGATACTCGTCTGATTCCTCTCACAGGGTATAAGTTATACTCGTGGTCACGAGGTTTCCCCTTTGCAAGGTCGGGGGAATCCTAAGTTTGAAGGGGTCCGAGTCGAATGTTCCTGACCCACTTCATCCTGAAACATTTGTTTCCTCGAAGCTACAAACCTGCAGTCGTGCTGAGATTATGGGGATCTACAAAGAAAGAAGATTAAGGGAAGATTGTTGCTTCAAAATAGTCTACTGTAGTCTGAGGACTATCTTCCCTAGGAATAGGGAACTCCTTGGCCACCCTGGCCTCAAGACTAAGTCTCCTATAGTAAAGAATGAGGGTTTGTATCAAGTGTAGGAACAAATGACAAACTTATAACAGAGTTTGTATTTTTCCTAACATACAAACCCGAATTCTTTACACAAATCTTCCCTCCATCACCGCCCCCCTAGGATAGTCCTAGCTAGAATCCGATAGAAGGTAAACAGCAGCTACCGACCGGCGGTCCCCCACCACTAACAGGTGGGTAATTACCTGCCCGGTCGTTAACGACCTTGTTAAGGTTTTTCTGCCGTATTTTCCAGCTCGCGCTAGAATATCTCCTATAGTAAAGAATTTGGGTTTTTATGTTAGGAAAAATAGAAACTCTGTTATAAGTTTGTCCTTTTTCAATCCCATGCTTATTACAACTGTAATAGCATTTTGTTTCTTTTGTCAAGACACGTTCATTAATTGGTGCTATTTTAAAAGTACAGTGTAACTTATTGGAAATAGTAATTTTTAATGCTATTGTCATTATTACAGTGGTACCTCTACATACGATCTTAATTCGTTCCAGAAACTGCTTCGTATGTTAAAACAATCATATGTTGGAGCAAATATTCCCATAAGAATACACTGTGATTTGTATAATTCGTTCCACACCCCAGAAACCTATATTAACTCCTTAATAAATTACTACATATAATTACACATAACAATAACATAACTGCATAAAATGAAAGAAGCATGTAAAAATGATAATTATAAATAAAAAATGTGTTTTATTGTCCCTTTACTTTAGAGACAGGCCAACGCAGCTGTAGGATTTGCTATGCCAGGAGGAGACGGACGATCGGCGAGAAGGTAGACATGGTGTTAACATGCTCTTTAAATAAATACTCTCTCTCTCTCTCTCTCTCTCTCTCTCTCTCTCTCTCTCTCTCTCTCTCTCTCTCTCTCTCTCTCTCTCTCTCTCTCGTTCTTCTTCACTGTTAGTGTTAGAGATGTCTATTGATTTTTTCTGAGAGAGAGAGAGAGAGAGAGAGAGATTAAACAAAAATGTGTTGTGTACATATGATTTTTAACAGCGTCAACGAGTTGAAAGATAATTAAATGTAACTAAAAAAACAATATCAGCGAATCTGAATTCCTTTATTAACTAAAACAAATATTGATACAAACACACTCGTGTGCGTATGCGCAAACACACACACGCAGGAGGAGACACGATCGGCGAGTAGGTAAAGATGGTGACTGCGATAACGTACCATAACTTACACTACGGAAACTTTAATCTAAATTAGCTTATTTATTTTTTATTTTTATATTTCTTATTTTTTGCATTTTTTTTCTTTTGATTTTTTATTTTCATCACTTTCAGTGACGAGTTACGGTATGTTATCGCAGTCACCATCTCTACCTCCTCCCCTACCGTCTGTGTCTTACTGCGTAGCAATTCTTACACCTGTGTGTGTGTGTGTGTTTGTGCATACGCACTTGAGTGTGTTTGTATCAATATTTGTTTTAGTTAATAAAGGAATTCAGATTAGCTGTTATTACTTTCTTAGTTACATTTAATTGTTTTTCAACTCGTTGACGCTGTTAAAAATCATATGTACTGTAAACACATTTTTGTTTAATCTCTCTCTCTCTCTCTCTCTCTCTCTCTCTCTCTCTCTCTCTCTCTCTCTCTCTCTCTCTCTCGGAAAAAAATAATAGACGTCTCTAACACTATGACAGCGAAGAAGGAGAGAGAGAGAGAGAGAGAGAGAGAGAGAGAGAGATTTTATTTAAAGAACATGTTAATGCTATGTTTAGAGAGAAACAGAAAAAGAGAGAAGACTTTTTTAAAAGAGCTTGTTAATGCTATCTTGGTTTTCTTTGCTTCACTTTTTTTTTTCTTTCTGTTCATCACGCTGGCCCTTCTCACAAATGATCGTTGCCAACAATCTCTTTGTCCTTTATCCCTATCAACAAAAGGTGTTTATCTCTTCCAGGGTATTGCTATGATGTCTTGTAATAATGGTGATCCCCTTCGATGGTTGATCTGCTTTAATGGCTGCCTTCTGCTTGATGATCGTCGAGATCATAGGCCTATTCCGGCCATATTGTTTAGCCATATCACTCACATGCACACTGCTCTCATGTTTTTCTGTAATTTCTTGCTTCAATTCTAATGAAAGAATTGCCTTCTTCCTTTTCTCACCACTACCTGTATTGAAACGTAGCTTCTTAGGCACCATGATTATAGGTAAAATCAAAAAGGAAATGTGAGAAAAGGAAGAAAATAAGCACTGTTAATAACAGACCAAACAGAGGACAACCACACGATACACACAAGAACAGAGAACTGAGCACTCAACGCTCAATGGCGTCCCTCTTACGTGCTACAATCTACCGGCGTAAACAAGATCTACATCATATGTTGGAGCATTACTTCGGGTGTCGAGACAGAAATTTGGTCGAATTTTACTTCGTATGTTGGAAAATTCGTATGTTAGGACAATCGTATGTAGAGGTTCCACTGTATCTTTAATAAAAAACAAAACCATATGCAATACTGTACATTTTTAAACATTAAACTTACCTGCTGGTTATATAAAAATAGCTTTAGTCTCTGACGTCCGGTAGAAATTGAAAAAAAAAACTCGCGGCAATCGCACATAGAGTAGCCAGGTGTACACTAGTGCCCTCACGCGATTTACACAGAACCATTCCATACTTCTTCAGATCCTCTCTGCCGGTCATATCGGCAACATCATTGGAATTTCACTCGTTATTAACCTGGATTTTAGCAGTTCTCTTGGTGATGTACTTCTATATTGGTTATTGGCATTCGCTTATTTTGTTTTTCTTTGGTATTTGATTGCGAAGGTTCATAGTTTAAAAGGTAGGATTAGAAGTTTTTTCAATCTACTGTTAACCCTATTCTTGAAAACAATGGCAGAAGGAAACACTCCGCCAACTCTTATGACGTCACAGTCATATGATGTAAGACTACGTAGTATGACTTGCAATTTCTTTCTTTTTCTACAAAGAATGATAAGTGAATACTATCTTACAAACCAAAATGTTTAAGTTTTTAAGATAAAAAGGAAATGTTATTTTAAGAAAATTTTTGTTCATTTAGTATACTTTCTTTATATAATCTTCGATCTTTTTTCAAAGATTAAACAGAACTTGCGTACAGTTTAATTTACGCTACGTAGTATTCTTGACTAGCAAACAGCTCAGAACTGGCACGGACACGGGGCTTCCGACTGTTTAATGAAAACAACCGTATAGTCCCACAATTCTGTGTATCGTTGTTTGCTTTTTTCGATATTGGTATAAGATAAAAGGAGTATGTTATTTTGAGAAAATATTTGTCCTTTTAGTATACTTTCTTTATATAATCTTCGATTTATTTTCAAAGATTAAATAGAACTTGCGTTCAGTTTAATTTACGCTACGTAATATTTTTGACAACCGATTTAGTCCCACAATTCTGTGTATCGTTGTTTGCTTTTTTGTTATTAGTATAAGATAAAAGGAATATGTTATTTTGAATAGATATTTTTCCTTTGAGTATATTTTCTTTAGATAATCTATTTTCAGAGATTAAAGAAAACGCGTACAGTTCATTTTACACTACGTAGTACTCTTGACAATCGATATAGTCTCACGATTCTTTGTATCTTTGTTTACTTCTTCGTTATTGGGAATACTACTATTTTTCGTATATATATATATATATATATATATTATATATATATATATATATATATATATATATATATATATATATAGATGTTCCAATTGTAAAATGTGGCAAATCATCTTTTATTGGAAACCCTTAAGTAATAAGGGTTGTTTTTCTTATATATATATATATATATATATATATATATATATATATATATATATATATATATATATATATATATATACATAACATATATATATATATATATACATATATATATATATATATATATATATATATATATATATATATATATATATATATATAGAGTAGGGTCCCGAATTATGCGTGTTCGAATTATGCGATTCCCCATTTATACGGTCGGTAGTTTAAAAGAAAAAAAAAACTGTTTCTGCAAAGCTGTCCAAAGTCTGCAAGTCGAGCACTACAAAATATATCAAATCTATTGTCTTATTATGTATATTGGTAGCCCTAAATACAGTGCTTGGTAATAAATGTTACCAAACGATATTTATCTTAATTTTATTAACATAATTTCATAATAAATGGCCTATTTAAGGAAAAAATTCCATATCAACAATGAAATCAGCTTTTAACTATGCGAACCCAGCTGACAAAATGTAAACAGAATTGTGGTTACATTCTCGGTAATCTTTATCTTTCTCTAACCTTTCGATAATTTTAATGGTATTGTTAATGAAGGTATATTCAAGCATTATTTTTATTTAGTATAGAATATATAAAAGCTCTAGTTTTCCCTGTGGGTATTCAAGGTTTGCACACATAGGCTGGGTTTGTTTATCGGCAGTGAATAGTGTAAATTTCGGTAACAAGTCGGCAATATTTTGTCATCTTCTAAACAGTATAGATTTGCTTTACAATGATTTGTTTTGTATAGTACAAGGTGTAATTATAAAATCCTCTCTCCAGAGAGAGAGAGAGAGAGAGAGAGAGAGAGAGAGACTCAAACTCTCTCTCTCTCTCTCTCTCTCTCTCTCTCTCTCTCTCTCTCTCTCTCTCTCTCTCTCTCTGTATGTGTGTAAGAAATAAAATCTTAGTTCACATATTACAACCTGAGTTTAAAAATGAAATTAACATGACTTATTAGTTGCGGTGATAATTTCATCGCTTCAAGTGGTACAAGAAACAAAAAGATGGCATTCGATTGCAACAGCTGATTCTCTCTCTCTCTCTCTCTCTCTCTCTCTCTCTCTCTCTCTCTCTCTCTCTCTCTCTCTCTCTCTCTCTCTCTCTGGTGTTATACAGTACTTACATATATTGTGGATGAAGAACCCAAAATAGGTTTTATTAAAAAGCTTCAATTAAATATAAAAAAAATTATACCGAGTATAAATCCATTTCAATCGTAGCTTAAAATATGACATCCGTTTTCGTCAGGAAACCACTATTTTTAGGAAACTTCACTTTATTCTAGAAAATTGCTACTATTTGAATAGTTAATTGTGATTTAAGAAAACCCTGTACTTTTGTTTTAAATTTCGGAAATGTTTTATAAATCGAGTATTGCTGACTTATTTTTGTTTAAATTTTGACTGATCAGATCAGCTGATGTCTAGCTCTCGCTCTCAAGAATATGAGCCCCTCTTAACGAGAGAATGCCTTGATGAAGTCATTGGGCTTCAGCACGGCATATCATTCCCGTGCTGAAGGCTTGTGACGGGCAAGAGGGCTCTCGAACTGGGGAATTATCAGCTCTCTCCAACCTTGCTGTCAAAACTCTCTTACCCATTTCACTGTCCAGGTTTTTTAGAGGGGACATTGTATCCATGATCGGTTTTTATTTCAAAATCAATTGTGGGAGCTGTGGTGGTCTTGCCAACTGCCCGAAAATGTTTGGACACCTAGGAGTGTCAGTATTCCCATACTGGCATGCGGAACTATCTCGTAGGAAATTTGGCCTTCGGATTCCAGGGGTTGGCGATTTCATAGAGATAGGACTCAAGGCATTCTGTCCGGTTTGCCTGCCACTATGATTAGAGTGAGGATGATTGTATTCTTGAAATGCTCTGTCCCATCAAGCGGGTTTGGCATACACTTGAGCCACTCTAATCATAGTGGTACCATCCGTTTGTGGTAGGGTAGGGAGTGGACATTTGGTAAGCAGCTTTCACCGGTGTCATTGGTGGAGAAATTAATTCCAGGAAAGGCTAACGGTGTCCTCTTTGGAATTTCAGACAGTCTTAATTTTTTCTCTCCCTTAAACTTTATTTTTTTCCATTGTTTTTTTTTTCATTGTTATTATGACCCCTTCCCTCCCCCCCAAAAAATAATTAATGAGTAAACTTAATATTCCCCGTACCCCTGGATCAAATGGCGAACCCCAGACACCATTGACGACTTCTGCTTGTTTAAATAGGGAAAGCTCTGTTGACAACCTCGGCAATAAAAAGGATTCCTCCAACAATACTTCTCTGACCAGTGTTGTTAAAGACAATTTATCGGCACTGGTGGAAAATGATTCTTGTAATAACAGTAATACTTTACTCTCTGGTTCTGGCTCATTACCAGATCCAACAAAAAATCTGAAAATTCTCCACTTAAAAAACATACCAATTGGTTGTAGCTATGACATAATTCATGAAGCCTTCTGTAGATTTGGGGCAATCAAAGAAATTTTAATGGAGCTTAATGGTAGTAAAGGCTTTTGGGAAGCTTGGGTATCATTTTCAAGTTTTGAGATTGCTTTAGAAGCAAATAAAAATTTAGAGAGCATAAAAATTGACAATTGTTTGATTTCTGGGGCTCTATGTGATAAAGCACCAAGACACCTAGAGGTATATAAACCAGAAGAATGGATGGAAAAAGAAAGAGAGCATAGAATTCCAGAAGTAAGAACCCCCAAGCCCCCAACATGGATAATTGCATCTGGGGAGATAGATAATTATAACTATTATAAGATTTGTAAATTTATACAAAAAAAGTTGGTTTAATTAAAAGTAAGGATATTAGTAGATACGGGAAGCAATCTGCTTTGATTAATGCAAAATCAGATACTCAAGCTCACATGCTTTGGGGCATGAAGATTGCAGAAATTGATCCTATTAAGGATATTAAACCACATATGAGCTTCAGCTATGGTAAAGGAGTAGTTTTTGATAAAGATCTATATGAATTTTCAGAACCAGAAATTCTGGACATGTGCCCTGCTAATGTTTGGAAAGTAAGTAAGATCCCTCAAACAAGCATGGTAGTTTTAACATTTGAAACCCCTGTTATACCAGATCATATAATTATTGAGAATGAAAGAGTACGTGTTCGAGAATATAAACCTAGGCCTTTACAATGCTTTAATTGTTTCAAGTACGGTCACCCTTCCCGGTACTGCAATAATACGAAGATCTGTATTAACTGTTCTTTGTTAGAACATGGCCAATGCAATAGAGATACAACCTGTGCAAACTGTAAAGATCATCATAAATCAAATGATAAAAGATGTAGAGAATACAAGAAAGAAGAAGCTGCAATCTTGAAAGCAAATGCTGAACATATAAGTGTAGGTTATGCAAAGCATTTACTCAATCGGCAACTTAATTTTGCTCGCGCGGTTAAGATGCCACCAAAAGATTATAATCCACTACCCCTTACTACCACAGGGGGACCAGTGGCAGCACCTGGCCCGTCAGGTGCATCTCCCTTAGTGGTAGTAGCCCAGCCATCTGGGCCAAGTGCTCAGCCTATAAAAGCCAGAGCACAAACCTCCAAAGAGGTCAATATGGTTTCCAACATACCAAAAGTATTGTCACCGATAGGAGCATCTCCCCTAGAGGTAGTAGCCCAGCCTTCTGGTTTAAGTGCTCGAACGGTTGAAGTTCTAGCACAATCCTCCAAGGAAGCCAATGTGGCTTCCACCACCTTAAATGTATTGTCTCAGGCAGAATCTCTACCTGATTTGATGGAGATTGGAAAACAAGATCTTCCAAATAGGAAAAGGTCCCCATCATCCTCACCTTCATCTAAGTCAGGTAAGTGCCCTACTGCTCATGATCCTAAGGTTGACTCTTATAAAGATCCTAGAAAGAAAGAAAAGAAGAGTGATGGCCTAGTAAAGCCTTCCATCTCCAGGCCTTACATGGCTTCATCTGAAAAGTCCCAAAAGACAAATGAGACAAAGAAAAATAATAACAAAAGATAATGTCTATCATCCAGTGGAATTGCAGAGGTCTAAGTACTAGCATTGAGCAAATAAAAACTTTAACCAGGGACTCAGACACGAAGGTAATTTGTCTACAGGAAACCAAGATTAGTGACAAACCATTTAATCCTGGACTCAATTATCATTTTTGTAGATCCCCTCCTTTGCAAGCTGCAAGAGCTCAAGGTGGTACAGGTTTTATTATTTACAAATCTCTAAAATTTGAAACAATCCCACTCAATACACCACTACAGGCATGTGCAGTTAGAACTCATATCGGGAAAAAAATTACTTTATGCTCGCTATATATTGAACCATCCTTAGAACTTTTCCTCTTAGATCATGCTGGTAATCCAAGAAGGCTTAGACTTTCTGACCTCCAAGACCTGATCAATCAGCTTCCTGCCCCTTTTATTTTAATGGGTGATTTTAATGCAAAGCATACTTTATGGGGTGGAAATGTGTGCGATAGATGGGGTAATCTTGTTGAAGAATTAATCGACAACAATGATGTAATACTAATGAATGATGGTTCTCCAACTAGGTATGATGTATTCCATAACTCTACATCAGCCATTGATTTGTCAATCTGTTCCTCATCCATTCGATTGGACTACCTTTGGTCAGTAAATGAACACCTACATGGCAGTGACCATTGGCCAATAATGTTAAATTATGTCCATAATCTTCCTTCTCAGTGTCCACCAAAATGGAAGATAGATGAGGCAGACTGGGCAGCTTATGAAAACTGTTCACACACCGATAAAGAGTATGATGAATTTACATCTCCAGTGCATGCCTATTAACATCTTGAAAATATTATTGATGATAATGCTAGCAAGTTTATACCTAAAACATGCGGTTTACCTCATCGCTCTGTAGTTCCTTGGTGGAGTAAAGAATGTGCCAACGCAAGAAAAGTGACCCGAACTTGCTTCAGAAGATACTCGAGAACAAACTATGTAGCAGATAGAATAGCGTACCTCAGAGCCTGTGCCAAACAAAAAAGAACTTTTAAAAAGGCAAAGAGAGCATCTTGGAAGAAATATATATCTAATATTAATACCAAAACTCCTTCAAAGGAAATTTGGGACAAGATTAGAAAACTTAAAGGTAAATTCGTCCCTAAGCCTCTACCAATATTAAGGGAAAATAATAGATATATATCTGACCCCAAAGATGTAGCAGAGGTTCTTGCTGAGCACTTTGCCCATGTATCAAGTGCTGACAACTATTCCCCAGCATTTCAACAAATTAGAGCATCAACATCTGTTGTTCCTCCTGCTTCTTCAAATACTGAAGCTTTTAACCTGCCTTTTAGTATGGAGGAGATGCAAAATGCTATCTCTAGCTCTTCTTTAACTGCCCCAGGTGAGGATGGCATTCGGTATGAAATGATATCACATCTTCCAGTGGATACCAAGGAATTTTTATTAGAATCCTTTAATGGTCTATGGGCTTCCCATACATCTCCTGATTCCTGGCATACTTCAATTGTAATTCCAGGCCACAAGTCTGGTAAAGACCCAGAACTGCCATCTAGTTATAGGCCCATATCCTTGACCAGTTGCATATGCAAACTATTTGAGAGAATGATCATTAACAGACTTGTGTGGTATCTAGAATCAAAAAATCTTTTATCTAACAGACAGTTTGGTTTTAGGAAGAACCGAAGTACTCTAGACCCTTTGCTGATGTTATCAAGGGAAATTTCAAATGTTTTTTCTAACCAAAACCAGGTGGTGGGTGTCTTTTTTGACCTCGAAAAGGCATATGACACCACCTGGAGGGGTGGTATTTTAAAGCAATTGGCCTCGTGGGGTATAGGAGGACATATGTTCTCTTTTATTGAAGAATTTTTATCAAACCGCTCAATTAAAGTGAGAGTAGGGTCAGAACTATCTTCATCCTACATGCAAGAAGAAGGTGTCCCCCAAGGCAGCGTATTGAGTGTGACCTTGTTTGCTGTTGCTATTAATAGTCTCATTAGTCACATACCTCCTGACATACAAGGATCACTATTTGTCGATGACTTTGCAATTTATTGTAGTGGATCATCTGCACTACAAGCATGCCAAAATCTTCAAATTGCAATAAATGCTGCTTCCGCATGGGCAAATTCTCGTGGATTCATGTTTTCTCCTCAGAAGACCAAAGCCATTCGCTTTACTCGTACTCGTAAAAGGGAAGAGATCCCCACCCTTTTCTAAAATGATTGTATTTTGCCATATGAGGATAGTGTCAAGTTTCTTGGAGTCATTTTCGACAAGAAAATGACATTTGGTCCCCATATAAATGACCTATCTATCAGGGTTAAGAAGTCACTGAACATTCTGAAGTGGTATCGCATTTTGATTGGGGTGCTGATAGAACAACTTTGCTTAGAATTTATACATGTTTGTGTCTGAGCAAGTTAGACTATGCATGCCAAGTATATGGGTCAGCTACAAAGACTTTACTTGGAAAACTTGATATTGTTCACAATGCTGGGCTTCGCATCTGCACAGGTGCTAACAGAACATCTCCCATTGACAGTCTCTATGTTGATTCTGGCATACCTCCCCTTTCCATTCGCAGAGAGGAGTTGAGTTTGAGGTTTTTAGCTAGGTCCCTTGCTGTGAGAAACAATCCTAACTGTAAATATGTTAGGGCGCCTTTAGATCGGGCTCCTAACAGATCTAGAGTGCCTAAGTCTTTGGAAGTACAGCTGAAAAATGATGCTAGAGAAGTAGGCTTGTTAACAGCACAGATAGCAGAGGTAGGATATCCCAAGTCTCCTCCTTGGTGTAATCCACCAGTTAAAGTATGTTTTACGGCAGGAGGAAAAAATACCTTACCTAGTAGGGTAATGAAAAGTGAGTTTTTAAATCATGCTGCTCAACATCATGGGAAACATGTTTTTACAGATGGCTCCAAATCGGCTGCAGGAGTTGGAAGTGCAGCTGTGGTGGGGGATATTGTTATTAGAAGGAAACTCCCATCCTCTTGTTCAATTTTTACTGCTGAGCTGTACGCAATAATTCTCGCAGTCCAACATATTTTTAAAAATGGCAACCAAAATAGTTTTTATACAATTTTTACAGATTCCAATAGTGTTTTACTCTCATTAAAACAAATTATGCCAGGCCATCATCTAGTATAAGAGGTGCAGGACTGGTCAGTACTTCTGCAGTCTAGGAAGAGTATCAGTGTTCACTTCTGTTGGGTCCCTGCCCATGTTGGGGTGGATGGAAATGAACAAGTAGATAAGGCAGCAAAGGAAGCTTCAGGGCTAAGTAATCCATCCCCCTTGAGTATTCCTTACAAAGATCTTAAAAGTGAGATTCATCTTTACTGTAAAAATAAGTGGCAAGCTCGATGGTCTGAACTGACCACCAATACAAAATTGAAACAAATCCACCCATTGGTGGATAAATGGTCATCTTGTAATTGTACAAGTAGAAGGGATACCATTATTTTAACTAGGCTGCGTATTGGCCATACACATGCAACGCACAATTATTTAATGAAGAGTGGGGAAGGGAGACAGGCCCCTCTTTGTAATACCTGTCAAGTGACAATGGATGTTAAACATATTTTAGTTGATTGTCCTATTTTTAATCTTCAGAGGAGGACACATTTACTCCAGGACAAACCTTTAAGAGATATACTGGGGGAAAACTGTAATACCCAGAACTTGAGAAAATTTATACAAAGTATTGGGTTATATTACGAGCTATAATTGATTCTATTAATTTATTTATTTATTTTACCCTTTTAATCCATATTTATTTCACATCTAGATTTTATTGTATGAAAGTATTACGTTTTGAATTAAAGGTTAAAATGATACTAAATGGTGTGAGTGAACAGATATGATTGAATGATTTTCGTTATATAGCGCTGAATGGCCTTTGATGCCCCAGTGCTTGGCTTAATGCCTAAATCCTATATTCAATTCAATTCAATTCAAGAATATGAGCGTATGAATACAATAACAAAGCATTGTTTATACCATTTCTTAACTTATTCAAACCATCTATACAGTTAATATTACATAAGCACAATGTCTTATAACCTATCATATTTATTGTTTAGTACATTTAAAACCATCTCTCTCTCTCTCTCTCTCTCTCTCTCTCTCTCTCTCTCTCTCTCTCTCTCTCTCTCTCTCTCTCTCTCTCTCTCTCTCTCTCTCTCTGAGATACCTTTTGCTACCCCCCTCATTTCTTACCTCTTTATATCTCTCTAACAAATGAAATCTGTTGTTTCACAAAGTTCAGGTTTATTAAAAATCAAGCATGATTCAATTTTCCTTACTTCTCCAATCTCGCACCATCTCTATCATATCGAACGTTCTAGCGTAACCTAATTGTTCAATGACTTTAAAAACCGGCTTAGGACTTTCTTCTTTTACCTTTTTCCAAATGGTTCCATAATTGAGGTGGGTACAAGTTGACTTATAACTTGCAGCTAAGAAAAGTATTTTGGATATGGAAAGGACAATTATCTTTCATAACAGTTTAGAATTATCGTAAATTATCATACTGTTAATAGCGGCTCTTTGCTATTGTTGATTAAATGTATGAAAAAAAAAGCTTTCCGCTTAGCTACGAATTTAGGAATCTATATGGATACGGTAAGTAAAATATTTGTAATAACATAATGTTTACTACATGCTTTTAATATCAATAGTTATCACTTTAATCATGTGTGTTTAATGCGTTCTTTTGTTTATTATGATCGAAGATGGAGCGTACAGTAAACAAATGGAAGTTCTAAAAAAATGAAGTAGAACAACATTGATAATAACAAAATCATCAAATAAAACTAACCTATACAAATATGTGTAAATGCGTTCGTTTCTTCGTTATGATCAGAGATAAACGTAAACAAAACAATGGTCGTCATTTTTCATTGTGCTTTTGGGCGTGTTTAGGAAACTCGTGATACAAAATCTCCTATATTTTGATAATTTAGGATTTTCAATTATACAACAAAAGCTAGTCTATAGAGTGATGGTTTTGCTATTCACCAGTTGTCTTATACAATAGATATGACAAACATTAAAATTTGTCTGTATTTTGGGTCGTGTTATAACGAGAAATATACTACGGTGTTTACACACATCCTGGTTGTAACTTTAACCTTTTTTTCAAGTCATTAGAACTATAAAGTATATTAAATGTTTAATTTATTTACAAGAACAATTTGATATCATAAAATAATACAGTATAGTACATAGAAAGTATTGGAAATGGGTGGTAAACACGTTTGAATAGGCAAGTTGCTGGTTGCCATGGCCCAAATGTAATTATTTCTGTAGTTGTGTCTTTCGAAATATGCGATTTTCCATTTATACGAGGTCATTGATCGACCAAATTCTCGCATAATTCGGGACCCTACTATATATATATATATATATATATATATATATATATATATATATATATATATATATATATATATATATATATATATATATATATATATATATATATATACATATACATATACATATACATATACATATACATAAAAATCACAGGAAAACGTGATGCTCAGATGCAGAAGAACCACAGGGAAAATGAAAATACGAAATATACGCTTAAGTCTTGACTAGTTTCGTGATACTTCTTCAGAGGACTGATTTATTGTGAGAGGTTTCTTTACATTGTATAGGGAAAGTATACGTACGAACATACATATAGAGATTTAGAGAACAATGACACTCCCTTACCAGGTACCTGGGCTTGGGTGAGGTGTAAAGTGGGCGGAGACCCAAGCTCATTAGACACCTGCCAAAAAGGGTCATTTCTGGTGGCAGGTAAATTCTTGCTTTTTGACTTTCAGTGCAGTTTATTTATATGAAAACACGGTAGCCTTATTTATTAAATACATAAGCAGAACATACACATACATACATACATATATATATATATATATATATATATATATATATATATATATATATATATATATATATATATATATATATATATATACTGTACATATATATACACATACATATACATACATATATATGTATATATACATTTATATACATACAACATTAATATCATAAACATATAATCATGTATATATATATCTACCATTCTCCAAACACACTTTAATAGAATTAATTAAACTATGTATAAAAGATTGTAAATTTGAATTCAATGGGAGATTTTATGCACAAACATTTGGTATGGCTATGGGAAACCCTTTATCCCCAGTATTGAGCAATCTATATATGGAATTTTTTGAAAGCAGAATCTTAAATAACATCATACCTAATAATGTAAAATGGTTTCGATATATTGACGACATAATATGTGTGTGGCCAGGAAATGAAAATTTAGATAACTTTTCTCTTAGATTGAATAGTTTGGTACCATCAATAAATTTCACTATGGAGCTGGAGAATAATTGTACCCTACCTTTTTTGGACTGTCGCATATATAGATGTAACAATAGACTCAAGTTTAGTGTATACAGAAAGCCAACGAATATCTCGGCATATGTCCATTACTACTCAAACCAAGGCAACAAAGTTAAGAAATCTGTATTTACTTCTATGTTTTTAAGAGCATTTCGAGTCTGCAGCCCTGAATATATTGATGATGAAATAAATGAGATTAGAGCAATAGGTAAAAAACTAAAGTATCCTGAAATTGTGTTAGATGATGCCCTAAGAACAGCAAAAAAGACTTTTTACGGTAATGATAACAGAAAAAACTACAACACACAAAATTTACTTGTACTACCTTATTGTAATTCTTTTAAAGAAATTCCCCAACTGTTGAAAAATTTCAATGTAAATGTAGCATTTAAGAGTAAAAATACAATAAAAACAGCCTTAATAAAGAATTCTCCTAATATTATCAAGGGATGTGTATTTCGTATTCTATGCAATGCTTGTGAAAAATACTATATTGGTCAAACTGGTAAATCCATAGAAAAGAGAATTGAACAACATAAGAAAAGTGTCAGATATGCTCAAGATGATAATGCACTCTTTGCTCACGTTAGAGATAAAAATCACACTATTAATTGGTCAGGTGCAAAGAAATTGGTTCATTCAAATAACTTAGTGGAAAGAAACTTCATAGAGTTCAGTTTCATAAAAGAAACCTTTGAAAACAACTTGAATATTGGTCATGGAATGTATAAACTCGACGCCTTTATATGTAAAGAGATTTGTAAGCTATATGAAAAAACATTAACCACTTAATGTAGAATTGAATGTATTGTGAATAATTAACGTCGCTGTGAAATTAATATTTAGATCTAAGCTACCATTCATTAAAGGGTACAATTATTTTCTGGGCTCCGACCCGTGCCGCCCAGTGAAATGCTCCTTTTACATCATTTCTAAGGTAAAAACTGTTATGAATTTACCAGAGAAAAATTTGTATAGGAATGCTAGGTTGAACCCAGCTCGCTCACCTTAATAAGGTGTCGGTATAATACTGGGGCGCTGAATAAATCACAACCAGAGGCCTCGCACCATTTAGATATCTCCTGTCAACATCCCCGAACAGCGAGGTGCCGTTCAACATCCTACTACTACTAGCAATCCCAAGCCAGTGACGTCACTCCTTTTAATAGCACGTTCTTTTAAACACTTTTTTTGCCTTGGTGTGTGAATTTCGCTGGTTTTTCCTGGATTTACCTCAAGATGTCGGACTCTACTGTCACTCCATCTAAGTTAAGTACCAGATCTATGAGTTTTGAGATTTTGGAGGGGGCCTTGCCCTTTTTTGCTTATATTATACAGCTTTATTGTTCACGACCCCGCGTGGGTCTTTCATGGCGTTCGGCTCCCTCCTATCTCTCTCTCTTTTCGTTCTTAACGATTTTCAATGAGTCCTCCATACTGATTGTTTCTCGTTATGAACTTTATGGGTTTCCATGGTTCACACACCGTATTAATTTTTATATTGTCCTGTTATTATGATAACAGTTATTACATATACGTGTGCGTACTATCGGTAGGTTGGCATGCCTGGTCGCCTTCGAGTGTTCCTATTCCACTATACTATTACTTGGATTATTACGTTCGCACGCTACAGACTTGCTTTTCATTTTAACGTCATTCGTTTGCTTGCATTAGCTCGAGGGGCTTTCATGAGTCAGATATTACATATTAGTTTTCATTTTGTTAGAACTTCACTGACTCTGTGTTATGTTGGTAGCCCTGCCGCAGTGCTGTCAGGCTTGGGTTTCTCCTGTCTCATGTTTGCTCCCTCGTTTGTTTTACAATTGATGTATAGTTAATTTTATTATTATCATCATCCAGCATGCCTTCCTATCTTATTTTACCATGTGTTATGTTATTTATAGTGTTATTAGTCTTTCCACGTCATCATATCAATCGTGGGTCTGGCAGGTTGGTATACCTGCTATCGCTCCACTCCTAGCCTCCCTCTCGCCCGATACCCCACCCAAGGGTTACCTCCCTCTCTCTCTCGCGATCGAGTTGAGTCACTTTATTGCGTTATGTTCCTCTCCCGGGGGCATTCGCTTTCTTTGCACGGACGGTTCCCGTTGATCTGTGAGGCTTGCTGTAATTATACATTAACGTACATTACTTACTCTTTTATACTACTCTACCCGGTCGTAGTTGTTTTCTTTCCGTCGCTCGTTTGGCCAACGATCGGCGGGAAGTTTTCTGCTCGGTCCGTGGCACCTTGTCATGTTATATTATTTATCAAGTTTTGTACGTGGTACTCCCTCGGTCCCGCACGTCACGGACCCAGTAAAGATCCCTTCCCCCCCTCTAGTGTCACGCACCTCACGGACCTCATATGGATATATATATATATATATTAAGACTTTCATTACGAGATATCCGGAAGTAGCTTTTATACTTTACCATCCGGTGGAGTTGTTTAGTTGCGCCTCCGGAGCCAACGTTACTCATTCTTACTTGGATTAACTTTATATATTAGTCACATATATATTATATATACGATCCTTGTTCTCAACCTTCCTTTCCCTCTTTTGATATGATCACGGTTACGGTCTGACTTAATTTCAATTCCTTTTACAATCAAAATAGATCTGTTATTTTGATATTGATATTTAAGCACTCCGGACCCCCTGGGTCCCGGATTTGCGTACATTCAATATACTTTATGGCTATATATAAAAGATTTTTATCATGATATTGACATATATATACGTAGATATTTAAGCTCCGGGCCCCTAATTGGCTTTTATTTAAGATACTCATGTATCTTTTGTCTTACAGACTGTACGGATATAAAACATTTTTATCATGATATTGATATATAATCTTCTATCATGATATTGATATCATTTAAGCACCCGGGGCCCCCGAGCCCCTATTTGCTTTCCTTCGGGATTCCTAATGTATATATAGAAAATATTTTTGTCATGATATTGATATATAAATCTTTTATCATGATATTGATATCATTCAAGCACCCTGGGCCCCCGAGCCCCTATTTGCTTTCATTCAGGACTCCTGATGTGTATATATATATATATATATATATATATATATATATATATATATATATATATATATATATATATATATATATATATATATATATATATATATATATATATATATATATATAAAACATTTTTATCATCAGGATTCCTGATGAATTTATATAAGGCATTTTTATCATGATAGTGATATTTATAATTTGCTTTCATTCAGGACTCCTGATTTATATATATATAAAACATTTTTATCATGATATTGATATGTAAATCTTGTATCATGATATTGCTGTAATTTAAACATCCGGGGCCCCTAGCCCCTATTTACTTTCATTCAGGACTCCTGATGTATATATATATATATATATATATATATATATATATATATATATATATATATATATATATATATATATATATATATATATATATATATATATATATATATATATATATATATAAAACATTTTTATCATCAGGATTCCTGATGAATATATATAAAGCATTTTTATCATGATAGAGATATATATAATTTGCTTTCATTCAGGAATCCTGATTTATATATATATATAAAACATTTTTATCATGATATTGATATGTAATTCTTTTATCGTGATATTGCTATAATTTAAACATCCGGGGCCCCCGAGCCCCTATTTGCTTTCATTCAGGATTCCTGATAAATATATATAAAACATTCTTATCATGATAGTGATATATATATATATATATATATATATATATATATATATATATATATATATATATATATATATATATATATATATATATATATTAAGCACCAGGGCCTCCAGGCCCCTAATTTGCTTTCCTTTGAGATACTCATGTATCTTTTATTTTACAGACTGTATGCTGTGCAATGATGGCATGTGCCGCTGTCATCTATTAACCCTGCGGCCATGACATGTGTCGTTCACACGCCCACTGTTCTGTCCGAGTGGATGACTTAGCTGTATGGCATCCAGACAATTGTGTAGTCTGCTACACAATGACCTCCACTCCAACATCTGACTCGGTGAGTGCATTTTCATTGATACAGACTTGTAGGGAGTTACGATTAATTTCAATCATTATTAATTTTAAGGCCACTAGTCCTCTGGACTTCCCGCATGCCTTTCACTTAGTGTCTATGAAGTCCTTGGACTTCTTCACTTTTCTTTGGCACAAATATCCCTCGCTAATAGTCTGTTCTCTTTCAGTGCTCCCAACTTGAGAAAGATACAGCTCGGGCTACCCTCAAGATCTGGATTGACGGGTTCGCCCGCAACGTGAAGGCCAAACAGCCTTATATCCTCTCTGAGGAATGGTGTTCCTGTCTCTACCCCCATGCTAAAACTTCACCTGCGGTCCCCAAAGAGTTGGCGGATCCTATCATCGAGAGGTTCAAATCCCTTCTTCTGGCCCCGGACCAAGAAGAGACGGGCGGCACCCTAACTGAGGACGTCTCTACCCTCAACCTCGATGTGGAACCCATGGCTCTTGACGATTCCGACGCAGGTAGGGATGTAGGTGAGTCAGGTGGTTCCCGGGCTAAGATTCCTATCCCTAGCCCGGCTTTCTCTTCTACTTCAGAACACTCTTCTTTTCGAGGTTTTCCGGGGACAACCGGGACTGGTCTCAGTCCCCGGCCTGTTATCCCCAAGGTGAAGGCTCATCGTAAGCCTTTATATACGACCCACAAGACTTCCAAAGACCACAGGTCTTCGAAATCATCAGCTTCGAAGGCTAAATCTTCCTCCACCAGAGTCTCTCAAGACCCATTTGCTGTGCCTTCAACCTCTCACGAAGTAGTCTCCGTTCCGGCACCTGTCCCCCCCCCTCCCCCGGCGGAATCATCTAACCCGGTGGATTTTTCCGAGAAGATGTTTGCTCGTTTTGAGTCGATACTATCGTCTCATACGCTGCAATCACAAGAGAGAATAGCTTCTATAGAGAGCTTAGTTCAGGGACTCATGCGCTCGGGGCTGTCACCGCCAACCCAGCAATACCCCATCCCCGACGCCTCCAAGCTTCCTCCTTTCAATAAGAATAACCCTTGGAGGTTAGCATTGCATGCCCCCTTCTCGGAGGGTATTTTATCAATTGAAGGTTTCGTTACCCGGCCTCTTGCGGATTATGAATTCTACCCGTTGGGTCTTGAATTCCCCTTCCTGGGCTACGCTCGCCTCACAGAAGAGGCTCTGATTCGATTCGATAAGGTCCCAAAGGAAACTGTTAATTTTCCTAAAGAACAGGCACAGTCTGTCTTGATCCGCGTGTTCAATGAGTGGGACTGCTTGAACACAATGATTACGGCCTACAAAAGTTCATATACTATGTTTGTAGCCGACGACCAGACCCCTACCCCATGTGTGACCAAGATCATAGAGACGGTCTTTCAGGCTATTGAGGAAGAGAAGCCTTTACCTCACCTCAGGGAGACCGACTTACCCTCCCTTCTCTTTCCGGGAGACAGTGAATGTTGGCGGAACGCCCCAGCTACCTTCTCGGTAGGTAAGTTGAGCCCGGACTGTGCCTCGACGCAGTTCAGCGAACGGCTTCCCAAACTCCCGGAGTCTCATTAAATTAGAATATGAGTCGAGGTGTAGATTCAGCAGATCCCTTAATTCAGTTGCCCTTTCTGAATTGACTGTCACCACTTACACCGACGAGGACCTCCTTAAGGCCCTCACTAAGTCACTTTTGCAAAACTTTATGGCTGACGCCTATGATTTTGCAAATGCCAGGACCCATTGTCGACGACACGTTCTATCCGAAGCCACGGTTAGGGACGAATCTAATAGGCTCATCAAAGCTCCAGTCTGGGGCCGGGATCTGTTCCCAGGGGACTTAGTTAACTCGGTCCTTAGCGAGGCAGCTAGAGTCAACCAAAACTTCAAGGTTAGGTGGGGCCTGGTTTCAAAGAGGAGATATGAGCCTACTAGTACCCCAATTCGAGGTAGGAAGAGATTGAGGCCCTTCCAATCTTCCCAATTCAGGCAACCTCTGCAAGTGCTTCAACCGGTCTCAGTCCACGGAAGAACTACGTTCCTTCACTAAAGATCTGCTACTAAAGAATGCAACCCAAAGTTTACGTCGCTTAAGATTTCACTGTGAAAAAATTAATAGTAGTTGGGAAAAATACAAAGCATTTCCAAATATAACATTTTATTCACTGTAAAGATTTCAATTTTTCTTAAATAGGTTTAAATGTTTTGCAAGCATAATGTCTATGTTTAAGGGGTATGTATATATTTTTGTTTGGTCCTACCAACTGTCTTAACAACATTTGTTTTTTGCAGCACGCCCTACTCTCTGTAGGGTTTGAATGTGTAACCAGAGTTTGAGTCAATAGAAGTACTGTACTGTACAAGAATAGGTTCCTTCATCAAGAAAAGAAAAAAAAAGAACAGATACGGCAGACATTTATGTTGACAGAAGTTCCCAATTGTAAGGGAAGTTTACTCGAGACCACTGTATGTACAGTAAATAGGAACAGAGTATCTGTCTAGTACTGCTCATAACAATTATGAATGTGGTTGATGGCCTGTTACCAGTGTGTAGTGGTGTGTGTGTCTGCTCTGTATTCATTTTACACTGCCTGTGAACTGTAAGTACCATCATGTGTTTGACTGAATAACACCACAACCAATGTATTATAAGGCCATTGGCGATTGCTCGTGTTGTTGACAAAATTATTGAGACATTGTTATTGTGGGCCTGCAGAGACCTGCACGGCATCGTATGCGGCCTTACCGTTTAGAGTATGATGATTTTAAGTGACTTTGCAGTTTAGTGGTGAACTGGATATTGAAAGGACAGTAGTGATTCAGGGGAAAGTATTGTAGTTCAGTAGTCTCACAGATTTATATATTTCTTATGGGTGGTTGGTTTGAGATGGCTTAGTAAACGTGAGTGACCAGTATGTGAATGATTTTTTTATTCTTTTTCAAAATTTGTTTATCTTGTTATCCCATTGCTGAAGCTTGATGTAAAGGGATGTTAATTTTGCCCTAAATCTGATTATTGGAATTGACAGATGAATATTTACAAATAAATTCTTTCTTTCTTTTATGAACACAGCATCTCATTCCAGTTCCTTAAACCACTGAGTTCCCCTACTCAGCCACTGTTTTTTTAATCTTTCAAGTAACTTATAATAATCCCTTTCACCTAATGTTCTTATACCTTTACTCACATGTTAATCCAGCTAGATCAATGAAAGGTATGATAAACAACAAGATTCAAGCTGGGTCCCCTTGCCCAGTATAAATCAAGGGGTGGTGCCCAGAGCTCCGTTCTCTTGACCTGTTACTTAGGTTTTTTGGGTATTCCACCGTTGTATATTTGTTGTGTAGTGAACGTCGGGTTGTGGTCGGCATTCGGACACTAGGCAGTTCGGGTGCTACCTCTGGCCACAGTCCGCAAACCACTACATCACGGACGCTTGTTCAGCGTGCCAAAGAAAGGCTCAGACAAACGGAGAGTAATCCGGGACCTGTCTCGTTTAAATTCCTTCACTCGTTGCGACAAATCCCATATGCTTACCGTCTCGCAGGTGTGGACCTTACTTCCCCGTGGGACCGTCACCACCTCCATCAATCTTACAGATGCCTACTATCACGTTCCAATAGCAAGGCATTTTCGTCCTTTTCTGGGCTTCAAGCTTGGCAAACAAGCCTATGCATTCAAAGTGATGCTATTGGGGCTCAACATACCACCCAGAATCTTCACCAAACTAGCAGAGACAGTAATTCAAGAGCTTCGGACTCAGGATACAGGTAGTAGCTGATCTAGACGATTAGCTAATCTGGTCAGACAATGCCCAGATTTCCCGCGTAGCAACGAACAAAGTCCTCACCTTCCTTCGACAACTGGGATTCCAAGTCAACCTCGAGAAATCCCGCCGGGTTCCACAGACCAAGTTTCAATGGCTGGGACTACAAGGGGACCTGTGCTCCCATACGCTGTGCCTCCCCAAAGCCAAAAGGAAGGTGATAGCGAGGAATACAAAACAATTTCTCAAGGAAAAGTTGACCTTCCGAAGGAGCCGAGAGTGGATCCTAGGTTCCTTACAGTTCACCTCCGTGACAGACATCGTCCTGAGGTCCAAACTCAAGGACATAAACAGAGTGTGGCGCTCCAGAGCAACCGCAATACGCCGAGACAGACGTGCTCGCCTTTCCCCAACCCTGAGAAAAAGTCTGCAGACTTGGACGGAGATCAAGAATCTTTCCAAGTCGGTTCCTTTACAACACAAGAAAGTCCAAGGGTTATGGTCATCGGTCTTCCAACAAATGCACGTCAATGTCCTAGAGGCCATGGCAGTCTTCCTCACTTTAAAACGTCTCAATCCAGCCAGGAATCTCCATATCAGACTGGTTCTCGACAGGGCAGTCATATTACACTGCCTCAACAGAGAAGACTCCAGATCGGCCCAAATAAACCACATCATGTTGAAGTTTTTCTCCTTGGCAGCAATGCACATGTGGCACCTGTCAGCAGTCCATCTAGCAGGAGTCCAGAATGTGGTAGAGGACTTATTTTCCCGGACGACTCCGCTAGAGTCGGAATGGTCACTAGACAATCGATCTTTCCAGTGGATATCGCCAGTACCGGGTCTCCAGGTGGATCTGTTTGCGACAAAATCCAATCGCAAAATAGATTGTTACGTAGCCCCAACCTGGACCCTCAGGCTTATGCCACGGACTCTATGATTCTAGATTGGAATACCTGGAAGACGATTTATCTGTTTCCTCCGGTGAACCTCCTGCTGAAAGTTCTGCACAAACTCAGATCCTTCAAAGGTCAAGTGGCTCTCATAGCCCCCAACTGGCCCAAGAGCAATTGGTTCCCCTTGTAGCTAGAACTAGGTCTCTGCCCCCGGCGGATTCCCAATCCGGTGTTAACAAAGACAGTGCAAACTCGCAATGTGTTCGCTTCCTCAAGGATTCTGAATGCCCTAACTTTATGGATTTCATGAAGTTCGCAGCCCAACGGGTTGCAAACATCGATCCTTTGAATACTATTTTCCTGGAATCTGACAAAAAGGGAATCTACTCTCTGTCAATATGACTCAGCTGTCAAGAAATTAGCTAAGTTCTTGAAAGATTCCCAAGTTGAGAAAATGACGATGAACTTAACTGTGACATTCTTCAGAACTCTTC
Organism: Palaemon carinicauda; assembly: GCF_036898095.1. Classification (NCBI taxonomy): domain Eukaryota; kingdom Metazoa; phylum Arthropoda; class Malacostraca; order Decapoda; family Palaemonidae; genus Palaemon; species Palaemon carinicauda. The sequence continues at coordinate 92,016,339 of NC_090729.1, forward strand.
GAATCTGGTTTGGCAGCCAATACCATTACTACAATCAAGTCAGCCTTGAAAAAGATCTTCCCTATTGATTTTGACATTGATCTAACGGATTCATATTTCTCATCCATTCCGAGAGCTTGTGCCAGACTAAAACCTTCAACTCGCTCTAGCGCAGTTTCCTGGTTTTTGAACGATGTTCTTAAGCTAGTCTCTGACACCCCAAATGAATCCTGTAACTATATGGCATTGTTAAGAAAGTCACTTTTTCTTTTGAGCCTCGCCTTGGGCTCCAGAATCTCAGAATTGTCAGTCTTATCTAGAGACCCTGGTCATTATAGAGTCCTCTTCGGGTGAGGTTCTTCTCTCTCCTAACAAAGTTTTCCTGGCTAAAAATGAAGACCCCCAAAACAGGTGGTCTCCCTGGAAGATTGTTCCACTTCCTCGGGATCCATCCCTGTGTCCAGTTACCACCCTGAAAGCCTACTTAGGTAGAACTTCCACTACAACCACAGAGCCCTTATTTATTAGAGAACACGGAGGAACTATTACCCTTAAGGGAATCAGACAACAAATTCTTTATTTTATTAAACAAGCTAATCCTGCATCATTCCCTCATGTCCATGATATTAGAGCTGTGGCTACCTCAATTAATTTTTTCCACCATATGAAATTTGATGAGCTCTCAAAATATACGGGTTGGAAGTCCCCTAAAGTTTTCAAGCGCCACTACCTAAAACCTTTAGAAGCTCTTAGATTTGCCACAGTAGCTGCAGGGAATATAGTTCCTCCTGAAGGTACTGAGTCCTAATCACAACGTCTTGCTCTGTCCTCTTTCCCTCCTGCCTGCCTTACCTGTTGTTCCTAAATGTTTTGTTACTATACACCCTTATGGTGTATTATTTTATTACTCAATTGTTCAATTTCACGAATTGTTTTCATTACACTTGTTCTTGAATCCCCGAACTGATTTTATTTTGCATTTTTGATTACCAAGCTGGATTCCCACTATTCATATCTGTTGAATTCAACCTACGGGTTTCATTTTTTATTGTTTACCATGTCTATTTATCACTGTCATATACATGTTTATCTAATTTTACGGGTTTCCACATCCCTCTTTTTTATATTAAACTCATCAGCTCTGTTATTTTGTGTTATTCCCTCTTCAGGTAGTTAGCCATATTGGGTCCCCATTCTCTGGTACGATTTCACTGGGCGGCACGGGTCGGAGCCCAGAAAAGGGATTTTGACGAAGGAAAAATCTATTTCTGGTCGAGAGACCCGTGCCTCCCAGTGAACCCACCCGTCCCTCCCTGATTGGGCCCCAATCTGGGGTGCCATAGGGAGTGACGTCACTGTCGTGGGATTGCTAGTAGTAGTAGGATGATGAATGGCACCTCGCTGTTCGGGGATGTTGACAGGAGATATCTAAATGGTGCGAGGCCTCTGGTTGTGATTTATTCAGCGCCCCAGTATTATACCGACACCTTATTAAGGTGAGCGAGCTGGGTTTAACCTAGCATTCCTATACAAATTTTTCTCTGGTAAATTCATAGCAGTTTTTACCTTAGAAATGATGTTAAAGGAGCATTTCACTGGGTGGCATGGGTCTCTCGCCCAGAAATAGATATTTCCTTCATCAAAATCCCTTTTATATAGTATGCATAATTACATTGGCACTATATAGTGTTATGCTAGATATAAGTATTGATATATACATGATTATATGTTTATGATATTAATGTTGTATGTATATAAATGTATATATACATATATATGTATGTATATGTATGTATGTGTATATATGTATATGTATGTATATATATATGTATGTGTATATATATGTATGTGTGTATATATATATATATATGTATGTATATATATATATATGTATGTATGTGTATGTTCTGCTTATGTATTTATATAGATAAGGCTACCGTGTTTTCATATAAATAAACTGCACTGAAAGTCAAAAAACAAGAATTTACCCGCCACCAGAAATGACCTTTTTGGCAGGTGTCTAATGAGCTTGGGTCTCCGCCCACTTAACACCTGACCCAAGCCCAGGTAGCTGGTAACGGAGTGTCATTGTTCTCTAAATCTCTATATGTATGTTCGTACGTTTACTTTCCCTATAAAATGTAAAGAAACTTCTCTCAATAAATCAGTCCTCTGAAGAAGTATCACGAAACTAGTCAGGACTTAAGAGTATATTTCGTATTTTCATTTTCCATGTGGTTCTTCTGCACATATATATATATATATATGTGTGTGTGTGTGTGTGTATATATATATATATATATATACACACACATATATATATATATATATATGTGTATGTTTAAATATTTGGCAGTGTTTTCACAGCAGATGGAAAGATGGAAAGAGCAATTCAAGACCGAATCTGAAGTGGCCAGAAAGTATTTGGAAGGCTAAGAAGAATCTGGAAAGATAGAAATATATCCATTAAGTTGAAAATTAGGCTATTAAGAGCAATAGTAATCCCCACAGTGATATACGGTGCTGAATGCTGGATACTGAAGAAGAGAGAAGAGAAAAAGTGGAAGAGTGGAAGATATTCAGAGGAGATGGTTTGGGCATGTACAGAGGATGGAACAGGACAGATGGCCAAAGATACTGCTTCATGGTCAAGTGGCCGGAAATAGACCGAGAGGACGACCAAGAGATACATGGGTGAAAACCTTCAAGAAAGCAAATAGAGGCGAGACATTTCAGCAGCTGGCACAGATGGCATTGGATAGGAGTCTCTGAAGAGAATGGCGATATCAGATGCAGGACCCAACCCGGAGAATTCCGGAAGGGATTTAGTGAGTGAGTGTGTGATATATATATATATATATATACATATATATACATATATATATATATATATATATACATATATATATATATATATATACACATTATATATATATATATATATATTTTATATATATGTGTATATATACAGTATATATATATATATATATATGTGTGTGTATGTGTGTATATGTGTATATATACAGTATATATATATATATATATATGTGTGTATGTGTGTATATGTGTATATATATGTATATATATATATATATATATTATATATATATATATATATCTATATATATATATATATATATATCTATATATATATGTATATATATATATATATATACACACACATATATATATTACATTATTCCTATATCTGTTCATTTAATATTTTATATAAAATATTTTGTTACGTTTTATATAGGATTCAGAGAATACCTATTACATTCCCATTCAAGCCCTTCACAGAATAGTAAGATCTCTCGCAACGGGCATGTCTACTTTTGGTCTTATGCTGAAGAGTTTACAAGTGCAAGTTTTTAGTGATAAATTAGTGCAGTGAATTTATTCAATATAGTGGAGGGTGCTTCTGTTCGGACCTGTCGTTATCCTAGCCTTAGACCTCTTCCAAGCTCCCCGACCCATGGGAGAGGGAATGTCGATCGGCGAAAGGAAGCGAGAGGCGTTAGCCTGGCGCCGAGCGTCTTGTAAGACCCGAGCAGAAGTCCCCTCGAGTATTCCTGTTGACCATTCCCAGAACGCTCGCCCTTGTTCGCCATAGGTATAGCGAGGTAAAAGTGTTATCTAACGCCAAATGCAGAGTTTTGGACAGCTAGATACTAACGTTGCTGTAAGAGTTTGACACGATGTTTGTAACTTAGTGCAACTTCTTTGTCTCTCTTGTTCGATGATCGACCGTTCTAGATGCGAATGGCATAGTTCCGAGCGTCTGAATCGCGAGTGTGTTCAATCGTGAGCGTTTGCATCTCGAGCGTCTGAATCGTGAACGGCATTGTTCCGGGAGTCACGTGACGCTGAACGTCAAGCAGTTGCATGACGTCTGGCTTCCAACAGTTAGACTTGACTTCGCATGTTAAGCAGTTAGACGTGACGTCGTATGTTAAGCAGTTAGACGTGACACCGAGTGTTGTGCAGTTCCATGGCGTCAAGCTTCCAGCAGTTGAACTTGACGTCGAGTGTCTTGCAGTTAGAGGTGACACCGAGCGTCAAACAGTTGCTTGGCATCAAGAGTCCAGCAGTTGGACTTGACGTCGACTGTCAAGATCGCGAACGTCTTAGTTCCGATCGTAATGACCGTGAGCGTCTAGCGTTGAAACATTGTTACACCAGGCGCTATATTAAAAGATACAGAAATAATATTAACTGGAAAGATATTATTTTCTCAGATCAAGGCCCGCTTGAACTAACTCTTGGTATCTGTTGGAGGGCGAGAATTGAGCTTCTAAAATATACTGTAATTAGGCCAGAATTTAGGACCTTAAGGGGAGAGGCGGCCTGTAAATTTAGCAATTTCGTGAAAATTTCGGCAAAATAAGATTTCCCCATTTTCAAAGAGGTAAGGGACCCTGCTGTTGCCAGACGAAAGATGAAAGCAATCCAAAGTATATTAATCATAAAAATGGCAATTTATTGTGCCCATATGACACTGTCAAATTTCGTGTTTCACCTGTCAGACATCAGGTGTCAGCTGACACAGTTTTTTTTTCCTATTTATTGGATTTGATATTTATTTTATGGGCTACCGAACGACATTTTTCCCGTCGGCATCGATCACGTGAGGGATTGATCTTTTCTCGATGATCGATCAAATCTTAAGTGTGCTTCGATCAGTGACAGAGAGATGTGTATTACTTTTGTGCTTGTGAGAGATATTTAAGTGATTTTTCCTTTCTGTATCACATTTTATATTTTTACTCAAACATCAATTATGCCTTAGAGGAAGAATTCAATGAGGTGTTTAGCTGCTATCAGAAACATTCAAATGTTCAATGATAAAAGAAAATGTGAAGTTGATGAGAAGGCAACACTACTCTCTCAAACGTTTGGTAGAGAGAGTAAACAGAGCCACGTGGGATTTTCATTGTTCGTCGGGACATTTTATAAAACTCCTCAAAATATTAGCGAAACAGTGGGTTTGTTTGTTCATAGTGATGATTAACTTTCATTAGTGCTATCTGATGATGAAGATACATCTGAAATGTTATTTGAAGATGAAACTTTTCCAAGTGATGTGCAATAAAGTGATGCAACACCTTACGAGGTAAACTTTTAAAAAAATGTTATTTGTGATAAAGAACAAGCATTGAATTGTGTATCAAATACCAGTGAGATCCTTCCTGTTTTATTAGAACAAATAAGTAATGCTATATCGAGAGTGATTTGTGGTGATTGTGGCAGTAAACTAAAACATTGTTATGAAAGAAAAAAATTTAGATGTCGATTTGAAATTTAAATGTAAATGTGAGTTTCAAGAGAATTTTCATAGTTCAACTGTAAAATCAATTGAAAATATAGAAACTGATAATATTGGTATAGTAACTGCTTCCTTTGTTTATCAGAATATTCTGAATGGGGGTGGCTTGGCAGCAATGAATAACACAACAAATGCCTTGGGTGCCCATTCTTTTGCAAATTGCACTTACCAACGATATAAGAAATACATTGAAACTCTTACTGATAAGGAATATAATATGATTGGTGAAGTTGATAAAGGAATCTTTCAACATTATGAGGAGATGGGATTCACACCTGATGAAGATGGTGTATTAGACATTGAAGTGATTTATGATGGTACCTGGATGAATAGGGGATATAATCTCCAAATAAATAAAAGATACGGAATAAATTGGTTAATTATGATAACCTAAAAGGGGATAATATCTCTGTTCATAAGAGAGAAGACCAAGAACCCAGTAAACTCACCCAAAATAGATCTGTCAACAAAGGTAAGTGAAAAAAAACTTTAAACTGCTGTATCTCAAAATGTCATTTTTTTGGGATAAAATGGTATCAAGTTAGTTATTTATGATCCGATTTTAATAATTTAAAAAGAATTATGATACTGAATTATTGCGCAATACAATAATTTGATTATAATTGTTCATTTGGGGAAACAAAATTTTAAAAATATATTCCAAAATTTTTTTTTTAGTTTTTTTCTTCTGTAAACGGTTTCTGAAAAATTATTCTAATTCAAAAAGAATTTAAACAAAACATTCCAAAATATTGATACATTATACTTTAAGCTTCATGCTGGTTTTTAAATATTTCAAATTTATACAAAATTGAGGGAATTTATATACTTTAAAAAAGGTGAAAAAACACCCCAAAAACTGGAAAAATATTGATAATAAAAAAAAGTATTCAACTTAGGCGGAAAAAAAATGGGAAAAAGCTTCTATGAATAGAGATGAATATTCTGTATAAATTTCAATGTTGTAGTGCAAAATTGACTTCCGACCCTGGCCTCTCCCCTTAAGGAGTTTACTCCTAGAAAACAAGACATCTCTACCTCGGTTAGAGACTTTTAGGAGGAATGGATTGACGATCTCTTTTCCCCTATTTATCTTTTAGTGGAATTCTCTTCGGAGAAGTTCCTAAGATCCTTCTCCCTTCGGTTGACTTTAAGAAACTCATGAGAGTGTTTTCTGAAGAGTTTCCAATTTATTTTGTGCCTGCTGCTCCACGTCCTGCCTTCAGAGTTTTCGCTAAGGAAGGTGTCGAAGGAGTCTCTGTTTACTAAGATGGTGCTGATAAGGCAGTGTAATAGCACGTCCTCAATGCAGCATAAAGAGATGTTAGTGCAGCAACACTTTCAGCTGGAGCAGTAGGAAGTGCATTAGTGCTTTTATGAGAGAAGGCAGTGTACCTTTTTTGCTGTGTGCTTGTGGACGTAGGTCTTTGGGGTCTTGAGTCTGATCCTCCGTCAAAACCCTGAGTAACAAATGCTGCAGTACAACCGGCTTTGTGAGAGAAGTCGTTGTACATAGAAAAATTCTCGATCATCTAATAGAGCTTGAGGATGATGGGAAACTGGATGCAATGAGGAATAAAAACCTATGAAGCCAGCTTCCTTATCAAGTATGCCAGCTTAGCAAAGGTGGAGGTCCAGCCACGTTAAGGTCGAGGACCTGTTGGCAGCCCCACAGAGACTTTTACAGCCCCCTGGGTGAATCGCTGAGTCTCTTGAGGAATGCAGGCAATGAAGCAGGATAACTTTGCACCACTCCTTATTTCTTCCTCTCTTCTCCCTCAAGAGTTGGTCAAAGACACAGGTTTTGGTGTCTAAATCAACAAGAAAGTTTCTGCTTATTTTTTCTCTAAACTGCACAGACAACAGTAGGAGCCAAAGTGAACTACAGTACTTCTAGCGAACCTGGGAGAGGAGAGGAGCAGACCTTTGGTCCGTGCTTTTTCTAAAGGATGGATATGAAATCTTTTTCCTAGTGAAACCTCCTTTATTAGTTACTCCGATAGACCTCTCTGCCAAATACAGAGAGGAGCCTAAGAGACGGGCTATGCAGCATCAAATGTTTCTCTTTTTGGAGAGGGAGGCTATTGTCCGGCCCTGGATGTCACTGCTCTCAACGCCTTCATTCAGAAGACAAAGTTCTCCATGGAGACATCGAAATCAGTCCTTACAGCAGTGAGAAAGGTCCACTGGATGGTCTCTTTAGACCTCCAGGATGCTTACTTCCACATCCTCATCCATCCGAACTTTAAGCAATACCTGAAGGTTCGTGTATTGGAGGAAGTTGTCCAATTTTGGGCTCTTTGTTTCGGTCTAAGCACTACCCCTCAAATAGAGGGTGCGTATGTTAGGACCTGCCGTTCTTCTAATCCATAGACCTTTTCCAAGGAATGTCGACCTTAAAACTTCTTCCAAGCTCCCTATCCCCTGGGAGAAGAAATGTCGAACGACAAAGGAAACGAGTTGCTTTAGCTCCCGAGCAGACGCCTCCTCGAGCATATCTATTGAAGCTTCCCAAAACGCTCGCCTTCATCATAGGAAAGTTGAGGTAAAAGTTTTTTCGTCATCTTCGTATGACGCAGCGCTCAGACGAGGCTGGTGTCAACTTCCAGTCCTCTGAAGAGGAAGGTGGACACGGTCAATCAGTGTCCTATCATGACACTGCAACCTTCTGGTTGTAGTCTTTGGAGCAGTCCTGAGCGTTTTTTCTTTCTTCCAAAGAAAACTCTCCTACCATACATCCTTTAAGGATGTCGGCAACTGTCAAAATAACGTCCAACTCAGCCAGTTGCAGGACAGTTGTCTGAGCCTAGCATGACATCGATTCATGCTCTTTTCTCCACCGTTAAACTGGACGCTCTGCGTGTTTTTCAAACGGTGTAGAAAGAGAGCTTGTGGTAGACGTGACGTCTCCTGTACCACAACAGGTTGACCCTATTTTTATTATGCTGCTAGATATGCAACAGAAGTTCTGTTCGCTCATGCTAGTTTATCAGCCTGCAAACAACAAGAGAGTAGCAGGCCTGGACCCTGAGTGTCAGGTAATTTCGCACCTGGACACTAAGCGTAGTGAGGCTACTAGTCGAGATGTTCTTGATGACGAACGTCTTTATAACTCCTTAGTTAAATGTCGTATTTTAGCCATTTTAACCCAAGGAGTCAAGCAGACAGACGTGACGTCGAACGTCTCCCTAACAGGACGTCGAGCTTCCAGAGGAACATGACGTCCTGCAGGACATGACGTCGAGTGTCCAGCAAGACGTGACGTCGAGTGTCCAGCAAGACGTGACGTCGAGCGTTTACCAGGATGCGACGTCAACCATCAAGCAGAATGCGACTCCGAGCGTCAAACAGCTTGTGACATGGACTTGTACGCATTTCCACTGTTCAATTCATTACAAAGTGATGCAAAAGTTTGTGTAACACAAAAGGAACGGATTGACTCCAGTCGCCCTCTTTTGGCCCTCAGAGAGTGGTTCACAGAGGGACTGCAATGGATGGTAGACACTCAAAGAAGTCTTTCACTAAGAGTGGATTTTCTCAAACAACCCCACTTGGAAGGTATCATCTAAATCTCCAAGCTCTTCATCTAACTGTCTTCAGATTATCGAAAAACTCACAAGAATTTGAGGTTTTTTTCGAAGGAAGCAACTAGAGCTTTTGCAGGAGCAAGGAGTACTTCTTCCATCAAGGTTTAACAATCTAGGTCCGAGGTTGGTTAGAGAGAGGTGCAGAGTCAACTCTTTCCTCGCGCAGTACTTCTGTAACTCAGATTGCTGACTTCCTGTTACATCTTCGAAGGAAATGCAATTTTGTTATCCTCTACCATATAGGATACAAGAGTATGTTAGCAACCGTTTTCATGCAAAAAGACTTGGACCTTTCTAATGTTAAAGACCTACAGCATCTTCTCAAATCGTTTGAAACATCAAAGAAACAGCTCCAGGATTCACCAGTTTGGAATCTGAATATTGTCCTGAAGTTCATTATGAGTGACAGGTTTGAGCCCTTGCATTCAGCTTCATTTAAGGACCTCACGATGAAGACTCTACTTTTGGTCAGTCTGGCGACAGCTCACAGTCAGTGGGATTCATGCTTTTAGCTTAAATGATTGGTTTTTTCAAGACCACAAAGCTATTTGCTCATTGCAGTTAGGCTTTCACGCCAAGAACAAACGCCCTTCTCAACCTTAACCCAAGGCTTTTGAGATTCCGAACCTTTCGAATGTAGCTGGCGAGGAGTTAGAGAGAGTCCTGTGCTAAGTAAGAGCCCTGAAGTTATATCTGAACTGAACGAAAGAGTTGCGAGACTAGTTGGAAGCTCTTTGGTGCTCCATCTAGAAGTCCTCGTTTCAGATGTCTAAGAATGCTCTTTCATTCTTCATCAGGCTCTTAATTAAGAGGCTTATGCACTTTGCAGTAAGGTAGACTGCAAGTTTTTATAAAGACCAAGACGCTTGAAGTTCAAACTGTAACAACTGCGGTGGCCTTCAAGCAGAATAGTTCGTTGCAAAGCATTAAGGACACAACCTTTTAGAGGAGTAAATCTGTGTTCACTTCACATTATTTGAAACGTGTCCAGACTCTTTTTGAGGACTGCTTCACTCTGGGACCATTTGTAGCAGCGAGTGCAGTAGTGGGGGAAGGATCCACCACTACGTTCCCATACAGTAATCCTAATACCCTTTTCTTCTCTTGGAACTTTTGTATTTTTATGGTTGCTTGGAGATTGGTCGACAGCCTTCCACAATCATTGATTTTAAACATTTAAACTTACCAGCTGTTTATATATAATAGCTTTATTCTTCTGTCCGGCAGAAATTCAAAACTCGCAGCAATCGCGTAGATATACACTAGTGCCACCACGCTTATGGTCATGTAGACATCAAGTTCTACTTGATGTCGTGAAAGCTCTTGACGCTCGGCGCCACGTGACTTTCAGAACAATAACGCTTACGATTAAAAAGCGCTCACGATTCAGACGCTCGGAGCTATGCCGAGTTAGGTCGAACTATCCCTCCTAGTATCAGATTTTCTTCTGCCGCCATATTGGCTACATGGAAATAGAATTTACTCGTGTTTAACCTGGATTTTAGCAGTACTTTGGTGATGTACTCTCATTATGGTTTTGAGCATTCGCCTTTAAGGTTTTTGTTTTATATTTTATCGCTATGTTATAGCTTAAAAGGTAGGATTAAAAATTTTTTCAACCTATTTTCAACTAACGAGAGCATATGGCGACAGGTAAACATCTCGCCTGATCGATGACGTCTCAATCATTTGAAGTAAGCTTGAGTATGACTTGCATTTTCTTTCTTTTCTACAAAGAATGATAAGTTAATACTATCTTACCAAGTATTTAGTTATATAAAATAAAAGGATTATATTATTTTGAGAAAATTTTTGTCCTTCTGGTATGCTTTCTTTGGATAATCTTCGATCTGTTTTAAAGATTATCTAGCGTTCATTTTTATTTATGCTACGCAGTCCTCAGTCTATCGTTACAATAATACTCTTTGTATCGATATTTATGAAAAGTAAATTTTTCTTTAAAAACTAAGTTTTTAAGTTATTAAATAAAAGGAATACTGTATGTAATTTTCCAATTATATTAGTCCTTTTAGTATTTTTTCTTTTGCTAATCTGTTTACAAAAATTAAAAGAGAATTAGCGTACAGTTAATTTTTATACGACGTATTCATGACAATCGATATAGTCACACGATTCTTTGTATCGTTGTTTACTTGTTCGTTTTTGGTATACTAAACTTTTCGTATAATATTTATAAATGTTCCAATTGTTAAATGTGACTTCGTCTTTTATTGGAACCCCTTAATATTAAGGGTTGATTTAAATATATAGATATATTCTTTATTCTTATATCTATTCATGTAATATGTTAATATTTTATATTAAATATTTTGTTACATTTTATATAGGATTCAGTGACCGTTGCATTCCCATTCAAGCCCTTGACAGAATAGTAAGTTCTCCCTCTACGGGCGTGTATACTTTTGGTTTTAAACCAAGGAGTCAAAAATGCGAATTTTTAGTGCTAAATTAGTGCAGTGAATTTTATTCAATACAGTGGAGGGTGCTTCTGTTCGGACCTGTCGTTATCCTAGCCTTAGACCTCTTTCAAGCTCCTGGACCCATGGGAGAAGTTAAGTCGAGCGGCAAAGGGAAGCGAGAGGCTTAGCCTAGCGCTTACCGTCTTATAAGACCTGAGCAAAAGTCCCCTCGAACGTTTTTCTGATAACAATCCCCAGAACCCTCGCCCTCGCTGTAGGTAAGGTGAGGTAAATGTGTTTTTTTAACTTTAAGTGATATTGCACATCAGGCGCGAAGCTGAAAACAAAATTAAAATTATTCATGACAGGTAATGAGCATTTAATGTTCTTACCTCTTAAAAAGAGCTGAACTTGATGGCGCGTGCCAAGCAGCTGAGCATGATGGCGCGTGCCAAGCAGCTGAGCATGATGGCGCTCGCCAGGTGGCTTAGCATGGCGCCTCGCGCCAAGCTGAACGTGACCCTTCGCGCTAAGCTGAGCATGACAACAACAGAACGTTGCTCATCTAGCTTTCACTGCACTCAATCGGCATAGCTCCGAGCGTCTGAATCGTGAGTGCTTTTTAATCGTAAGCGTTATTGTTCTGAAAGTCACGTGGCGCCGAGTGTCAAGAGCTTTCATGACATCAAGTAGAACTTGATGTCTACATGACCATAAGCGTCTAGCGTTGGAACTTTGTTACGCCAGGCGCTATATTAAGAAATAAAAATTAACTAGAAAGATATGTTCTCAGACCAAGGCCTGCTTGAACTAATTCTTGGTTGGGAGAGCTAGAATTAAACCTCTAAAGCATTGAGATCAGAATTCAGAACCTTAAGGAGTTGACTCCTAGGAAACAAGACATCTCTACCTAGGTTAGAGACTTGTAGGAGGAAGGGAGTGACTTTCAGAAACTCTTGAGAGTTTTCTGAAGAGTTTCCATTTTATTTTGTACCTGCTGCTCCTCGTTCCGCCTTCAGAGTTTTTCGCTAAGGAAGACGGCAAAGGAGTTTGTTTATTATTTTATTATTACTAGCCAAGCTACAACCCTAGTTGGAAAAGCAATATGCTATAAGCCTAAGGGCTCCAATAGGGGAAGATGGCTCAGTAAGGAGAGGAAATAAAGAAATAAATAAATGATAATAAATTAGCAATAAATCATTCTGAGAAAAGTAACAAAGTCAAAAGACAGTGCTGATAGTGCAGTGCTTTAGGCATCCTCAAGGCAGCATAAAGAACCTAATTGCAGATGTTGGTGCAGCAGCACGTTCAGCTGCAACAGCAGGAGTTGCATTAGGGCTTTTGTAAGAGAAGGCAGTGCCCCCCTTTTTTGCTGTATACGGCCTGTCAGGATGTCAGAAGTTGGCAAAGCTTGAGTTCAGACTGATAAGGATCTTGTTCCTGAGTCTGGTGTTACGGTACGGGCACCGCCGCTCCCGCCAGACGGTTTTCCGTCTGCTGAAATGCGGAGCGTGATGTAAGCGATGCAGAAGGCGAGTTCGCGATCAAAGTTTTATACACCGGTGTCACCTAATGTTGATCCTAGTTGGACTATGCTGCTGGCATGAATCAACGGCTCTCATCCCTTATGCAGTCTTATCAGCCTGCTGTTAGCAAAGTGATGGTTCGTCATGATTCTTTTCAGGACGCGTTGTCGCACAGGCGGCCTACCAGCAAGCTAATTTTGAACAGCGTGATAAGGCTTCGATATCCCATTGAGTGTCTTCTTTTGATACCAGACATCAAACAGCCAAACGTGTCATAGAGCGTTTACCTTCCAAGCGCGGCGATGATCGCTAGGCAGCTAAGCGCGATATTGGGCGTCAAGCTGAACGTGACATCGGGCGTCAAGCTGAACGTGACGTCGAGCAACAAGCTCGTGATGTCGAACGTCAAACAAACCGTGACGTCCAACGTCAGTCTCATACGGTTCAAGCTATGTCCAGAGGACAAAACCTCTCTATGGAGACTCATAAGACTTTGCTTGCAGCAGTAGAAAAGGTCCACTGGATGATCTCTTTAGATCTCCAGGATGCTTACTTCTACTTCCTCATCCATCCGAACTTCAAGCTACCGGAAGGTTCGTGTATGGGAGGAAGTTGTCTAGTTTTGAGTTCTTTGTTTCGGGCTATGCACCACCCCTCAAATAGAGGGTGCGTCTGTTAGGACATATCGTTGTGTCCTATCCTTAGACCTCTGGAAAGAAGTATTCCAGTTTCGGGCCTTAGGCTCCGGCCTCACCACCGCCCCTCTAGCCTTCACAAAGATCATAATGGATGTGGCAAGCATGCTCCACACAAGAGGCATCAGAGCATCCTTGTACTTGGACAATTGGCTACTAAGAGCCCCCTCACTCAATCGCTGTCTGAAGGATTTGCGTCTGACAATGAGTCTGTCAGAAGAGCTAGGACTTCTGGTGAATTCAGAGAAGTCTCAATTGATCCCTTCCCAGAAGATCCTTTATTTAGGGATGGAGATTCACAGTCTGACTTTTCAGGTTTTTCCATCACCTGCAACAATACAGCTAGCTCTCCTAAGGCTTTGTGCCTTTCTAAAGAAGGAGTTTTGTTCAGTGAGGGAATGAATGAGTCCTGGGAACCTTCTCTTCACTAGAACAATTTGTATGTCTGGGGAAACTAAATTTACGACCCCTTCAGTTCCATCTCAATTGCCATGGGAGCAAAGAGGACAGCCTCGACAAGGAGAGCATTCGTCTTACGGAACCAATAAAAGAGTAAAGTAATACAAATCAATGCAGACAAGACCACAGCTTTGGCCTACATAGCGAAACAAGGGGGAACGCATTCGAGGCCTCTTTATGATATGGGAAAAACTCTTCTCGTTTTGGGAACATCAAAGAAAGATATCCCTATTGACAAGATTCATTCAAGGGGAAAACAATGTGAGGGCAGACAGCCTCAGCAGGATGAGTCAAGTTCTCCCCACAGAGTGGACACTGCATCTAGATGTATGCAAGAAACTTTGGCGGATTTGGGGCCGCCCTCTCATAGATCCATTCGCAACTTCAAAAACCAGAAGACTAGAGAATTATTGCTTCCCAGTTCCGGATCTCGATGTGTCACACATAGACGCGTTCTTGATGGACTGGTCACACCTAGATGTGTACGCTTTCCCTCCATTCAAAGTGCTGTACGAAGTACTACAAAAATTTGTGTCTCACGAGGGAACCAGATTGACGTTAATAGCCACCTTCTGGCTGTCAAGGGGTTGGTTCACAGAGGTACTGTGGTGAGGCAGACCTTAAGCTCCTAAAAGTTAAGACTCATGAAGTTAGAGCTGTGGCAACGTCTGTGGCTTTTAAACAAAATCATTCTCTGCAAAGTATGATAAATACGTTTTGCAGAAGTAAATCTGTATTCGCTTCACTTTATTTAAAACGTGTCCGGACTCTTTATGAGGATTGCTACACTTTGGGTCCATTCGTAGCAGCGAAGGCAGTATTAGGTAAAGGATCTACCACTACACTCCCGTAATCCCTAGTACCCTTTTCCCCTCTTGGAACTTGTATATATTTTTATGATTGGAGGAAATTGTTAGACAATCTTCCGCAATCTTTGACTTAGTCAGGTAGTCATTTGTTCCTTGAGAGCACCCGGAACAAGGGTATTAGTTGAGGTCCTGTCAGCATAGAGGTTATTCACCATTTGACAGCTCCTAGAGTTCTTCAGCCCCCTGGTTGGATCGCTGGTTCTCAAAGGACAGCAGACTTATTAACCCTTTTACCCCCAGGCTCTTTGGAAATTTCCAACCCTTAACCCCCAAGGGGTTATTTTTTCCCCAGCACATTTTGCAGTTTATTTTTTTTAAATTGCTCTAACAGCCTTAATTTTTGTCATAGAGAGGTCAGGTTGGTCTCATTCTGTAGGAAAATGCCTGAATTTTCTCAAAAAATTATCAAAAATATGAAAAAAAATTTGTATAGCATTTTTTTGCAAGGACGTACCGGTACGTCCATGGGGGTAAAGGGATGAGTTTTGTGAAACGTACCAGTACGTCCTTTGGGGGTAAAAGGGTTAATGCAGAGAACCATTGAAGTCGGCTTTCTTAATAGGTACGAACCCTTAAGCTAAGTTTTGTTTTAAACTCTCAAGTGAAATTCCATTAATGTTGCTGCTTCTGACCCGCCACCAAGGGTGTCAATCAGCTATTATATATAACCAGCGGGTAAGTTTAAATGTTTAAAAATGATATTTTCATTTTAAAATAAATTTTTGAACATACTTACCCGCTGGTTATATAACTTAAAATCCCCCTCCCCCTTTATCCCCTCTAGAGACCTATGGGCATGGAAAATCTGATACTAGGAGGGATAGTTCGACCTAACTCCGTGGTGGCGCTAGTGTATACCTGACATATCTATGCTATTGCTGCGAGTTTTGAATTTCTGCCGGACAGAAGAATAAAGCTATTATATATAACCAGCGGGTAAGTATGTTCAAAAATGTATTTTAATATGAAAATATCATTTTTACCAGGTGGTCAATTTTGTTCCTGGAGAGAGCCCGGAACAAGGCTATTGGAGGAGGTCCTGTCAACATAGAGGTATTTACTCTGGTTTGACAGCTCCTAGAGGTCTTCAGCCCCCTGGGTGGATCGCTGGATCTCATAAGGAAAGCGGACATATTGAAAGTATTCATTGAAGTCAGCTTCCCTAACAGGTACGAACCCTTAAGCTTGTTTTAATTAACTCTCAAGTAATATTCCAACAATGTAGCTGTCTCTAACCCTCCACCAAGGGTGTCAATCAGCTATTTTTATATAACCAGTTTAATGTTTAAAAATGATATTTTCATAATAAAATAAATTTTTGAACATACTTACCTGCTGATTATATAACCTTTATTCCCACCCTCCTCCCCTCTTGAGACCTATAGGCATGGAAGATCTGGAGAAGTATGGAATGGTTCTGTGTATCTCGCGTGAGGGCGCTAGTGTACACCTGGCTACTCTATCTGCGATTGCCGCGAGTTTTTTTTTAATTTCTGCCGGACGTCAGGGACTAAAGCTATTTTTATATAACCAGCGGGTAAGTATGTTCAAAAATTTATTTTATTATGAAAATATCATATTTATGAATTCTGATTAGATGCTGAATATGCAATTTATCTTCATACATTACACTTACATTACACACTACCTATTGATTGTTTGAGTGTAAAAGTTGAAGTATTCCTTGTATTAGTTGATTAGGGGATTACATATTCTTATGACAAACTTCTCTGGATTGTTGTACTCTCTTTTACTTGATATAATTGTGTAGTTGTAAGGGATTGTTTTGATACGTACATTTAAATTATGAATATTTCTTATTTCTTTGGAATTTGTGAGATTATATTAACCTAGGTATGCTTTCCTTAGCTAGACATTGTTGGGCCCTAATTTCGGGGTAACTAAATCTAGGCTAGCTTGAAATATTTCCTTTTATCTACTTTTTCCTTTGTGTGCACCCTACTTACAGTTATTAGCACAATATATCCCTTTTTGCTAAAGACCTGCTCCACAACTTCTTTTGATTTATCGGTACTGAAGTTACTTTTTTTTACAGAAAAGAAAAAAAAAATGTATGGACTGAACATAAGGCACCAGATGGGCGCATATACTTTTACAACACTGTGACACGACAGTCATCCTGGGAGAAACCTGATGAACTTAAAACTCCAGCAGAGGTTTGGGTTATGTCTCATATGTAATATACTTTAGCTAGTGTAGTATCCTGTTTTTACTATAGATATTGAAAGATGGGAAAAATAATTATTTTAGATATTCATAATACTAATATTGTTACCTTAGTTATTGTTGTTGAAGCAGTAGTAATAGTAATTATGGTAATCCAAACTGTAACCTTATTTGCTTAAGCAAGATACCATGAATCCTATGCCCCCAATAGGGAAAGAAATTGAATAGTAAAGTATTCAGTATAAAAAATAAAGAAAAACAGGTATGATGACAAATTAACCTAAAGGTAAATAGATAATGAATAAACTATGAGATGAAACATGTCAGGGTGCTTAACGAAACATATGCTCAAGAATAGATTTATAATTTTCACATATGTTTTTTGGGCTCAGTCATGTCATCCTGATGGAAGGTTCCTTTAGGCAGCTTTTTAAGGGATATTTGGCTACGGTGATACTCCCAGAGAATTGACCACAGGTCTCCAGAATTCTAACTCCTGGCGCGAGTATCCTTGATATAATTCTTAAGGATATTGCATAATATCGGGACGTATTTCTTGATACGACACAGCAATCTTCACCCCGAATAGAGTTTTCGCTTTGAGGGGGAAGAGTGGCAAAATTGAAGGGGAGTCATCATCAAGGTTACCCGGTGGATCCCCTTCCCGTACTACTACGGCGTAACTATTCCTTTTGTAGTAGCGAATTAAGCACGGTGTACCTCCCAACTGCTTTCGGTTTTGTTACTTTTTCAAGGATTATTACCATGCAATCTCCAGCATCTTCATCCTCTGGAAAGTTGAGTATTTAATCTTAACTGTGTATAATTTTTGGGTCCCTTCTCACAGTTAAATTAGCATAATTTAGATGTGTTTAGTGGAGCAGAGCCATGACCGGAGGCGGCCATTTTGGACTGCTGTCGTACGCCATAAAATGCTTTATTTAATTAGTAGTACGACGTCCCCGGTATTTAGCTATAATGAATTCTAGCTATTTAGGCAAATTATACTAGTGAAGATAAGATTACATATGTAATGTTTCCTCTTCTGTTAAAACGTTTCGATAGTGTACGCTAGGGCTTCGGTGATATAGCGTAGCCAAGATCCTGACGAGTTAGGCTAGCCTAACGCGTTTTAGTATACTTTAGTAACGTTATCCCGTTTATCCTCTTGTATCGTTTTATTAATTCAGTCAGAGATAGTACATCTAGAATTACTATCATAATTCGATACTCATCTCCTTTAGAGATTTAAGGATAAACCATTCCTTCCCTCTGAGTGCCGCCATTAGGCGGCAACACCGATGGGGGATTAGTCATTTCCCTGCCGGTTTCACAGTTGCCGGCTTCCCTAGTCCACAACTGAAAGTGGTAGTTCAGTTGCTGCCACCTTCTCCCCTGTGGTCTAGAAGACATGTCTTATACCCGGCAATGTCTTAGGCTGAGGAATCTTTATTCTTCTGACGCCCAAGACGGCGCCGTCATAGGAAACTATGTTTCTGGAGAGGGAGGTCTCAACCTTCCGGACTCACCAGTGGTAGCTTATACACCCCCTTGGAACCCCCCCAAGCGGCGGCGCGAGCCCTAAACCACGCCCCCTTGGGCGGAGTTACCAGGGACGAGCGGGTTGACTCGGCAATGGAAGTCACATTTCTGAAGTTGACTTCGGCACAGAACGTTCTCCTCTTTTCCCTCCCTCTGCTCCCAACACATGTTTGCTGTTTTTCATTATTCTGCACTCAGCAACTAGAGTAATTTCTCAGCCCACAGCTAAAATATGGCTAGGCAAATTCTTACCTCCGTGGAGGTGCATCGGCTTAGCGAAGACTCCAGCGAAGAGGAGAACGTAATCAGTAACGAAAAACGAACACAATCGACTGCAGGAAGTGTAATGCCTTCAAATTCTGATATTGTTAATATGTTACTCCAACAGAATCAAACTCATGAAAATTATTCAGAAAAGGTAAGGTTTTAAATTCTGTTTATAACAAAAATGTCTATATGGAAAGCAGCTGATTTAGACTCATGACGTCACAAATGCAAATGGCGGCCCCCATACGTAAGTTTGTTAGGATTTGAATGGTTAGAGCAGGCATTTCCGAACATAGCGTAAGTAGCTTAAGCAAAGCATGTGCATGATTACAACATGAAATAATTGGAGAAAACAAACTAAATACTCCAATTTATATATATAACAAAATTATAACTAGGTATACAAAACAAATTGCTTGCCTGACACATCAAAAGCACGCAGCTTAATAGGCAGTAGGCTAGACTACAGGTAAGTTAGGCCGTTCGAGTTTACATTTCTCACTTTAAACCTATCGACACTAGCCTAGGCCCTGGGGGGCGATCTGCTAAGGGTTACATATGTGGCAGGTCTAGATTATTAATAATAACAGATATAAACTTAACATTCACTTAAATATGGCACTGAATTAACCTATGAGGGCTATTTGAGTCATGAACCCCATTGCCTGACTTCAGCCTTCTAGGTCCGCTGCTGTCCATATTTACTATACCTGTTGAACAAGCATTTAAATTAATCTATGGTGAATAAATCACTGATATTAACCCTGGATAGGTACGCTCCTCGGACACCCCTTTAAGGGTATACTCGGACGCGCTCGACCCCGACGCCAAAAAAAATTCTTGAAAAATCAGTTTTTGCAGTAACCTCCTTTTTTCTTTTGCCAAAAAAACTTCAATGAATGCTTAAAACAACTGTAAAGATAAATACTACTCATCTGCAGAAAAACTATTTATTATAAATATTTTAAAAAATTAAGTAGAAAAAAAAAAGACCTTACATAAAAATTCATAAAAAAAAAGTTTATACATATATACACAAATCCTTTTAGGAATTGATTTTTGAATGTTTAGGACACATCTTGATGTATTTTGGATGAAGTCAGACCCATGGAGGTAAAGATCTGAAATGAGAAAAAAAGGGTAACTTTTTTTGGCCAAAAAAATTTGTCAAAATTTCATGAATTTTTTTGGGTACCCAAATGAAATAGGAAGTGGCTAATTTATTTAGGGAATATCCTAAAATTGAAATATGTAAAAAAATCTTCATTATTTAGTAAATTACATTTATATCAGGGGCCATATCTAAAGGTAATTTTTTGAGTACTTAGAAATTTCGTAAAAGAATACATATATTTAATATATAATATGATATTTATGCAGGTAAAAATATACCAAAATATCACAAATTCTATAGGGAACAAGAATATATATAGATAGGGCAACTTACGCTTCGGATATGTCCACAAAATGGCCGCCAACCACACTGACTCAGACTCCCTAATCTGCCACTTGAAATGTAGGAAGGGTATGTCAATTTCAAGGTGTTATTTACTAATCTAATTATTCTTGGATATGCATAAAAATTGTATGGTGGGTTGCTGGATAATTGTCGATTATTTTACGACTATAAAATTAAAATTCTGACCCCAAAAAAATTTTTTGAAGGGAAATAAAATCGAAAAAAAAAAATGTAAAACAATATAATATTTTAGCTAAAAAAATTTTACGATATTCAATCAAAAGAGAAGTAAACAAAATTTTCCGAGAAATAAACATCTAGAGGAATCATTACTCTGTGATAGTTCCTAAGTACGTAGTAATTTTGAAAGAAATGGGAAAAAACGAAAAAGTGGCAATCACAGGAAAATCGAACACATACCTATATATACGCCATATCTGGCTAAAAATAAAGATAGGCATGGGTAGCCAGATCATCTAGAAACACTTTCCAACACTATAAAAATACAAGTTTTGCGACACTACTTGCCAATTCCTTACGGTAACATGACTAAGCAAAAAAAATGCAAAACAAATAAAAAGGGGCACTCGCGGAAAAATGGCCAACATTCTAATATACGGCATTTCAGAAAAAAAAATTTCAGCCACGTACTAGGCAAACCATCAAGGCACATTTTCCGACAAATAATCATCTAAATGAATCATTACTCTGTGATAGTTCCTTAGTACGTAGTAATTTTGAAAGAAATGGGAAAAAACGAAAAAATGGCAATCACCGGAAAATCGAACACATACCTATATATATGCCATATCTGGCTAAAAAAAAGATAGGCATGGGTAGCCAGATCATCTAGAAACACTTTCCAACACTATAAAAATATAAGTTTTGCGACACTTCTTGCCAATTCCTTACGGTAACATGACTAAGCAAAAAAATGCAAAACAAATAAAAAGGGGCACTCGCGGAAAAATGGCTAACATTCTAATATACGACATTTTAGAAAAAAAAAAATTTCAACCACGTGCTAGGCAAACCATCAAGGCACATTTTCCGACAAATAAACATCTAAATGAATCATTACTCTGTGATAGTTTCTTAGTATGTAGTAATTTTGAAAGAAATGGGAAAAAACGAAAAAATGGCAATCACAGGAAAATCGAACACATACCTGTATATACGCCATATCTGGCTAAAAAAAAAAGATAGGCATGGGTAGCCAGATCATCTAGAAACACTTTCCAACACTATAAAATTATAAGTTTTGCGACACTACTTGCCAATTCCTTACGGTAACATGACTAAGCAAAAAAATGCAAAACAAATAAAAAGGGGCACTCGCGGAAAAATGGCCATTCTAATATACGGCATTTCAGAAAAAAAAAATTTCAGCCACGTGCTAGGCAAACCATCAAGGCACATTTTCCGACAAATAAACATATAAATGAATCATTACTCTGTGATAGTTCCTTAGTACGTAGTAATTTTGAAAGAAATGGGAAAAAACGAAAAAATGGCAATCACAGTAAAATTGAACACATACCTATATATACGCCATATCTGGCTAAAAAAAAAGATAGGCATGGGTAGCCAGATCATCTAGAAACACTTTCCAACACTATAAAAATATAAGTTTTGCGACACTTCTTGCCAATTCCTTACGGTAACATGACTAAGTAAAAAAATGAAAAACAAATAAAAAGGGGCACTCGCGGAAAAATGGCCAACATTTTATTATACGCATTTCAGAAAAAAAAAATTTCAGCCACGTGCTAGGCAAACCTTCAAGGCACATTTCCGACAAATAAACATCTAAATGAATCATTACTCTGTGATAGTTCCTTAGTACGTAGTAATTTTGAAAGAAATGGGAAAAAACGAAAAAATGGCAATCACAGGAAAATCGAACACATACCTATATATACGCTATATCTGGCTAAAAAAAAATAGGCATGTTTAGCCAGATCATCTAGAAACACTTTCCAACACTATAAAAATATAAGTTTTGCGACACTACTTGCCAATTCCTTACGGTAACATGACTAAGCAAAAAAATGCAAAACAAATAAAAAGGGGCACTTGCGGAAAAATGCCCAACATTCTAATATACGGCATCTCAGATAAAAAAAAAGACATGCACGTGTTAGCCCAACCATCAAGGCACACTTTCTAACACATAAACATGAAAAAAAAATCAATAATATACGGCAATTCCTTACTACGTAGTAAATTTTTACAAATATTGAAAAAAAACAGAAATTGGCAACCGCAGTTAAATACCCAATATACCAATAACTATGTCGTATCTGACAAAAACAAAGTCACGCATGGGTAGCCAGATCATCTAGAGACACTTTCCAACACTAAAAAAGCAAAAGTTTTACGACACTATTTGGCAATATCTTACGGAAAAATGACTTGGCAAAAAAATGAAAAAAAATGAAAAGGGCACTCGCGGTAAAAGGCCCAACATTCTAATATACGGCATCTCAGATAAAAAAAAAGACATGCACGTGTTAGCCCAACCATCATGGCACACTTTCTAACACATAAACATGAAAAAAAAATCAATAATATCTGGCAATTCCTTACTACGTAGTAAATTTTTACAAATATTGAAAAAAACAGAAATTGGCAACCGCAGTTAAATACCCAATATACCAATAACTACGTCGTATCTGACAAAAACAAAGTCACGCATGGGTAGCCAGATCATCTAGAGACACTTTCCAACACTAAAAAAGCAAAATTTTTACGACACTATTTGGCAATATCTTACGGAAAAATGACTTGGCAAAAAAATGAAAAAAAATGAAAAAGGGGCACTCGCGGTAAAATGGTCCTCGTGGTGATGAACGACATTTTAACTAAAAAAAAAATCATGCACATGGTAGCCAAACAATCTACCAAGACTTTCCACAACTGATAACCTATACAAGTTGCACCATTCTACGACAATTTCATAATACGTAATAACTTTGATAATTATGCAAATTACCTTAGAAGGGTAAACTCGGTCGCGCTCGACCCCGACGCGTCTCAGAAATCGGGGAAGGAGTACAGCTACAGCAATGCACATCTGGACACTACTAGAGCGTGTAGGCGAGACACCTACTGCAGGTCGATCACCCACAAATTCAGTCACGGGGGTGAGTCACGTGAGAAAAACCTCTTTTTTTTGACGCTCGGGGTCGCGGACGACCCACCGTACCGTTCCAGGGTTAAAACATTCATCTCGGCAGAAGTGGTTCACCTGCTAAGAAGAATGAGGCTCCCCCTCCTACTAAGCGCTTGAGACGATCACCTGAATTACCTGAAAGTGCAAATTTAGACCTCTTTTCCTTTTATAATAATGGAGATGAAAGTGATTACGAGGATTTCAACCTTCTTACCTTCCATAAACCCATTCCTTCATATATTTCCACCAATTTCAAAGCTGAACCATCTTTTCATAGAGAAGGGAAAATCCAATTGAATAATTCACTAGTAGCATTAACTTTCAGTGAAGGCCATAGTGATAACCGTGATAAATTCTTTGTTAGTAGTCAAATAAGGAGTTCTCAGACTTTTTAAAATTAATTAATACTCCAAAGTTGAATTTCTGGCCTGAAGGTAAGGTATTTGATGACAGCCACAAGAGAAAATTTTTTTATGACATAGAAAATATTAAAATGAGTATTTCTGCCTTTCAAGGGCATGCAGCACTGGCACACATTGTATACCCCTCCAAAGTAAATGACATTGAGTTTTTGTCCAAGATTATTATTGGTCCCCTAAGAAGGAGCATAGACCTCATACAAAATTTGATAAGAAATTTCAGAAGTAGAGCACTTCCTAGATACCTCAAGGAAGAGATAAGAGATCTTATAATCAAAGCAGACATTAAAGAAGTTTGGAATTTAACTGAAGACCAAAAATCAGCCATTGCTGCCTGCTTTCACAAGGGTCCCCTCCTCTGGACCCTCAGAGGAGGGGCAGCAAACTTCAGGGGTAGGAAATTCAACTTTGGGGGCAGATTTCAGGGAAGAAGGTTCAGTTTCCTCAAAGGTAACCCTAACTTTAGATTCAAGTCTCAGCCGCTTAGAAGAGGTAATAGGCGAGGTGGGTACAGGGGGAGGGGGTCACAAAATGGACAAGCTAATAGTTCAGGAGCCAGAGAAAAGAAAGACCCTAGAAATTGAGCCATGCTAAGCACCAGTTCAAAAAGAGATTTTTTCAGCACCAGTATTTTATGCACCAGTTGATAACGATGTTTACTCTGCACCAGTTAATAATGAGCTTTACTCAGCACCAGTTAATGAGCTCTGCTCAGCACCAGTTAATAACAAGCTTTGCTCAGCACCAGTTGTTAATGAGCTTTGCTCAGCACCAGTTAATAACGAGCTTTGCTCTGCACCAGACCACCATGACATGGGGCCAAATGCTGTAAATAAGGATAGAAGTCAAGAGACCTTGCCTTTGGCCTCAAACCCAATGAATAACTCCTCCCAGAGCCCCAAACCCCAAAGAATAGGATAGGTAAGTCATTACTAATGAATATTGATAGTTGGAGAAAGCTTCCTAATGCCTCTTTTGCTTGTAAAATTATCAATGAAGGGGTGAGAATTCCATTTAATGATAAACTAAAAGCCCAGAGGTCATTAAAAAGAACAGGTAAAGATAGATTTTATTCAATTAACAAGCGTAAAATATTGGGAAGAGAATGTGACAGACTGCTAAAACTAGGAGTCATAGAGCAGATCCCAGAACTTCCTTTTACTACTCCAACCACATGTTTTATAAATTAAAACCAGATGGAACAGTACGACTAATCTTTGACATGAAGGTGCTCAACACCATGATAAAAAACCTTTTACCATGCTCAAGGCCAATACTATATTTCCCTATCTACATCTAAACTCTTGGGCCTGCAAACTAGATTTAAAATATGCTTATTGGCACATTCCATTACATGCAAGTAGCCAGAAATTTCTAACCTTCACACTAGGTAAAAGGAAGTTCAAATGGACTGTGGTACCCTTTGGACTAAAGACAGCACCTTATATTTTTTCAAAGATAATGTACACGGTGATTAAGTATATTAGAACTTCATATAACATCTTAATATTCAATTATCTTGATGACATTCTTCTATTAGCAAAAGATTATTTAAAATGTAAAAATCACATCCAGTTAGTCATTAAAATCTTGTCAGACTTTGGAAGGAATATCTCACTTAAAAAATCTACAATTGAACTGACTCAAAGAATTGAATTTTTAGGAGTGCATTACAATATGATTTAAGAAAACTATGAATCCCAGTGGGAAAAACGTAGAGAAGTGTGTCGAATTGGCCAAAGCTTTCTCCAACTCTGTTAAATCTGACCTTCATTCCTATCAAATGTTAATCGGAGCTTTAAATTTCAGTGCATCCTATACAAGCTTGGGAAGGTTCCATCTTAAATATCTCCACAGATACCACAGTTATTTTAATTCAGGGTACAAAATCATTCCCCACACCTTCAAAAAATACCTAAAGCCATGGGAACAGAGACAAATGTACAGAGGGGTTAACATTCCAAAACCACAAATAGATGCAGAACTTTTCACGGACACTTCCAACCAGGGTTGGGGAGGTGCATTAGTAATAGCGGGTAATATGCTCTCAATAAATGGAACTTGGACAAATGAAGAATCCTCCCTTCACATCAATGTAAGAGAGATATTAGCTTGCTTCTATTCTTTGGAACACTTCACCACTAGGTTATACAACAAAGTAGTCTTAATACATGTTGATTCAAAGGTTACTAATTGTTGGCTAAGGAAACAGGGTAGTATAAAAAACAAGTTAGCTCATGAACTGGTCAGGAAAATAATTAGTACCATGAAGGATCACAACATACAGATAAATTCCAGATGGATCAGGGGAGTAAGCAACACCATCGCAGACTCACTTTCCAGGGACCTGGGTTCCATTCACACAGAAACTTCCCTCAGTGACAGTCTATTCTCCTTAATCTGCTCTGACTTCAATTTCACCCCAGAAATAGATCTGTTCTCAAATGGCTTCAATACTAAGCGCAAAAAGTTTTGTTCATCTCTTCCAAACCAAAAAGCCATCAGCAATAATGCACTTACGATTAGCTGGAAGGGATCAACACCTCTCTATGCCTTTCCACCCGGATTCTTACTACACAAAGTAGCTTTTAAAATCTATAAAGAATGCAATAATAACATGCTTTTCTGCACCATATCGCAGGGGACAGAACCATGGATTCCATTAGTGAGGTCAGTCTCGAAGCAGCACAAACGATATACTGTGAAGATCGAAGACTACCAGATAGTTCTCAAGGATTGTATCTCACCCTCAGCAAAGCTCCAATCAACTTTAATCGCCTTCAAAATTTAAAGGACCAGCTCCCTAATGTCTTTCCTCCTGAGGTTTGCTCCAAAATTGCTATCAGCTTGAGGGACAGCTCCTTGCACAAGTATGAAAACCTATACAACATTTTTAAAAGTTTCATTCACAAGGAGTATGGAAGAGACAACAAATTCCCCCTGTTAGCAATTATTTTATTTTTCAATCACCTTATAGACAGGGGACTGTCTTACAATACCCTGAAGAGCTACAGAGCAGCTTTAGGTCCTATCTTGTCAGGTTATTTCCCAGGTTACTGTCTTGCAGAAGACAAATATGTCAAAGCAATGATATCGGGAGTTAATAGAAGGAAGCCTAGCAATTCTCACCAGTTCCCTGGCTGGGATCTAGACAAAGTAATCTCGTTTCTCAACACCACGAGAGATGACTCTACCTTACTACTGACACAGAAAACCTTATTCCTAGTAGCCTTAGCTTGCCCTTTAAGAGCAAATCAATTTAACAATGTCTGCATTTCCAGGAGCACCTTCACCCCAGAACACATTGTCTTACGGAACCACCCTTCCTTCATGGCCAAAAACCAAAAGAACAACTACACGCCAATAGAGATCAGCTTTAGGAAGCTTCCTAACAGACCAAAAATATGTCCAGTCAGACAATTGAACTTCTATTTGGAATACACAAACAAAGTCTGTATGGAAAGAAACAAAAGTGATCCCTAGCTACTTCGCGGTTCGACCATCGCGGATTTTTTTCATAACGCATGTATGTACATATATCGCGGATTTTCCGGAAATTTCGAAAATACCGCGATGTGACCGATGGTGCGAGATTGGAGAAAGTAAGGAAAATTGAATCATGATTGATTTTCAATATAAATGAAACTTTGAGGAGCAACAAAAATATCATTTGTTAGAGAGATAGAGAGGTAAGGAACGGGAGGTAGTGAAAAGTAGCCCACAGAGAGAGAGAGGTAGAGAGAGAGAGAGGTAGAGAGAGAGAGAGAGAGAGAGAGTGTGTGTGTGTGTGTGTGTGTTGATTTAAATGTAATATCAACTGTATACTGTAGACGGTTTGAATAAGTTAAGAAATGGTATAAACGATACTTTGTTAGTGTATTCGTACACTCTCAAGAGCGGCAGCTAGATGTCAGCTGATCTAATCACAGCCAAAAGTAAAACAAATAGAAGTCAACAATACTCAATTTTTAAAACACACCCGAAATTTAAAAACAAAAGTACACGCTTTCTTAATGTGCAATTAGCTATTTAAAGAGTAGCAATTTTCTAGAATAAAATGATGTTTCCCAAAAAATAGTGGTTTGCTGATGAAATCGGATGCCGTATTTTTAGCAACGATTGAAATGGATGCAAACTCGGCATAATTTTTTCGTTTCGTATTTAATTGACACTAAGAAAACTAATTTTAGTTTCTTCATCTATATGTAAGTATTGTTTAACATGAGAGAGAGAGAGAGAGAGAGAGAGAGAGAGAGAGAGAGAGAGAGATATCTCTCGATATCAGCTGTTGTAATCGAAATGCCATGTTTTTGTTTCGTGAGAATTTCATCGCCACGACTATAACAACAACATACTGTACTGAACTTTACAGTATTATACAGACTACTGTAATATGATGAAGTAAAATATTTGTAATAACCTATTTTATATGAAATGGGGCTATTTTTTTTGTTTAAAATTTACATTTACATATGTAAAACAACTCTCTCTCTCTCTCTCTCTCTCTCTCTCTCTCTCTCTCTCTCTCTCTCTCGTAAATTGTTTTCCTGCTTTGCTACGTATGTATGATTTTATATAGATACGGTAAATAATATTTGTAATACAGTAACATATTTTCTAAAAGCTTTTACTGTAATATTATTATTTATCACTTTCATCATGCACGTTAAATGCCTTCGTTTGCTTACTGAGCGTGGTTGTTTACTGAGGGTACTTTATGACGCCGTTGTTTCAGGCGGCGTCATAAAGAAAAACATTTCAATTGGAAGTCCTAAGAAAAATTAAGTAAAACATTGGTAATAACAAAATCAACATACTGTACTGAATAATCAATATAATCGATGCAAAAACTAACCTATACACAGATGTGTAAATGCGTTTGTTTCTTCATTATGATCAGAGATAAACTAAACAAAACATTGGTTGCCATTTTTTATCGTGCTTTTTGGCGTGTTTAGGAAACGTATGATATAAAATCGCCTTTAATATTTGAGCCTGTTTTAGTTTAGGGTACTGTAGTACATGCATTAAGTGTTCTGTACATTAAAGGGTAGTTTGTTAACAGTACTACGTACAAGGGAAGGTTTTAAAAGTCTGAATATACATGTTAAATAAATAGGTAAATATGGTGTCACTACTTCGCGGATTTTCACCTATCGCGGTCGGGTCTGGAACCTATCTACCGCGATAAACGAGGGTTCACTGTAATTCGCCGAAACTAATGTGAATACTATTGGCATAATATAATTAATTCCTAGCAATGAAGACTAAATAGCTAATTATTTTTACTTAAGCTATTATACCGGGAAAGTCGTTATGGCTAACTAAATAACTCATGCGTTACGAACGACAACGCCGAAGACGCCTCCGGTCCAGGCAATAGCTCTGCCAAAAATTTAGTTTAATTCGATTAAATTTTTTACTTTACGACCAGAGCTAAATTTATACAGCATAATGTCATGCCGTTTCACACATGACTTTTCACTAAACTCTTACCTTCGTCAATTGTCCTTACCTAAGTTCGGAGGCACCATTCAATTTAGGACAATCGACTTACTCCTGGCTAGCCTATCTATAACAAACCAAGCCTTGACATAGGCTAATAATCTGAGCTTTTGCTTAAGGTAACTTGACTCTTGCTGTGGAGAAGGATGGGTCTTCATTTGCAGTGGAGGTTGAGGGAAAGGCTGTTTCCAGGGGGTCTTTTTATTCTTACAAAAAGCTTAGTACATGCTCGGTACTCCAAACTGGCACCCTTTTACAAGGGAGGTAAGAATTTCACATAATAATAAGGGGGGAGCAACACCGTTTCCCCTCTACACTGGTTGCTGTCGGCTCGAAGAGTGCGCTCTGAGCTTACCTAGCGCAGCTACGCCCGAGGCTTACACAACTACGCCTCTGTTCACCTTGGCACTCAATCACAAACTCTCGACCATAGACACAACTACTCCTTTGTTACGCCTCTACCTCGGCGTATGCACACTCGATCCTACACCATCTCAACTACGTGTGGCTAACATAACATTTTGATGAGATGAAAACCAATTCGTTTATTAAGTCTAAAAATCGTAAATGGAATTACCATTCAGTTAAATGAAGCATTTCTGTCATTACATCACTTTACCCCTACGGAAATTGGTTTTCATTTATCAAGAACTATCAACTAACTGCAAAACCTAGGGTAGAAAACAGATCTAACAACAACAAGTTTTATGCACCATGAATAGTAGCCATCTCTCAGCCGGATATAGGCCGCAACATTTAATCTTCAAGGTCTGCTGTCAGACATACAGAGCAAGTTGTGGGACGCCACCCTTAGGGCGCGTTTCTGCCTAACCATCCTAATAACCTTACCAAGTTAAAACACCTATGTAAGAGTGATCTTAAATTCAATTAAGACCCAGTCACTCCTCATTAAGGGTATAATCACTTAGGATTATTTTTCTTACAAACAACCTCTTCATGTCATTCAGTCTCATGCACTCAATAACCCTAAGCAGGAGAAAAGTACCTTTGAAGATAATATACCTCTTAAAGCATCCTAATGACTAACTTACACATCAGTTACAAAACTTGAACAACTCCACCAGAGTTTGTAAAGCTTTTGGATGGAGTTACTCTTGATGCACAACCTCAACCGAGTACAAGTTCATGGTAACAAAGTGTTATTATCAGATCCATAATCTATGAACATAACCCATAACATAATTGTTATATGCATGAACAGTGCTAAGGCACAGAATAAAATACATTTCCATATAAAAGTACAAAAATACAAAATACCGTATAAAAAATATAATGATCTCAAATTTCCTCAATTAATCTAGAGGGAGGAACAATATTGTAAGCACCTCTGGTTTGTACTCTTTCGTTCACATCCGTATTGATAATATCCATTTCTTGCATTTTTACTAACCACTGTTCTTGTCCTACAAAAGGTTTTACTTTGTCAGCAGCACGTTCAATAATGGTGTGGTCAAACAAGTTTTTTAACTCATATTTAGCACCATCCCTAAACACTTTGGTTACTACATAAGGACCAGACCATCTTGGGTTTAGTTTCTTACTTGTGCTGGGAATCACACTTTCATTTTTAACCCATACGAGACAGTTTTCATCCACTTTCTCATTCTTCCTCTTTTGATTGGCTATTGCTCGATACCTGCTGGCCATCTCTCTATGAGTTTTCTGAATTATTTCATGTGATTTTGCAATAGCAGTCTCTTCTACACCATCATTTATTGTGGGTAACACACTAGTTACTTGCCTAGGTGCCCTGCGAGAGAAAAATACATAAAGAGGTTGTTCACCAAGAGTGGTATGTACCGCAGAATTGAGCACACGCTGGGTTTCACCTAAGTACTTTGGCCATTGATAAGGATGTCCTTTGCACATCACATTTAATATGGTTTTCATGGTTCTATGCATCCTTTCACTAACACTGTTTCCTTGTGGATGATATGGGGTAATATAACCTGTATTGATCTTATGTTCGTGACATAATTCTCTAAATTGATTTGAAGTGAATTCAGCACCATTATCCAGAATGACAGTCATAGGTACACCAAAGTCATTCAGATACATAAGGAAGTTTTTGCTTACCTCCTCTGTAGACTTACTTCGCAAGGGATAGAATAGAACTTAACATACCGGCTATAATGATCAATAACAGTCAATACATATCTATAACCATTTGCACCAGATAACATATCTGTTAAATCAAGACTGATTCTCTCTAAAGGTTTAGTTACTGGAGGCAATTCCTGAAACTGTTGTTGTAAAGAACTACTAGCTTTATGTTTTTGACACATGACACATTCACTTACATATTTGGTAACATCAGATCGCAATGAAGGCCAATAAAATAAGTTTTCAATAGCATCAATTGTTTAGCGTATTCCTAAGTGACCTAACAACGATTCATGACCGAACTTCAAAGCTGCCTTGGTTAAATCCCTAGGAACTATTAATCTCATCTGAATGGAGTTATCAACTTTATCTGCACTGAGATTTAATAAGCCTTCGTACAGCAGGAACTGTGTAATCAAAGCTCTAGGGGCAGTAGTGGCTTACATCAACAAGCAGGGAGGTACCTTTTCAGAGCAGCTATCCCATCTCGCAGTAGAGATACTGAGATGGACCGAAGTCCACTTGATCCCACTATCGGCTTACTTCATTCCAGGCAAGAGGAATTTGCTCGCCGACAGTCTGAGCATAGCGTCTCAGATAGTGAGTACCGAGTGGTCTTTGGATCATCTAGTAGCCAACAAAGTCCTGACTTTGTGGGGTTCCCCGACTGTGGATCTGTTCGCGACAGCGTTGATCTTCAAGCTTCCGCTGTACTGCTCCCCAGTCCCGGATCCCAAGGCACTGGCAAGATGCCTTTCAACAACGGTGGGACAACATCGACGTTTACGCCTTTCCCCCACTCTGTCTGATGAGAAGGGTACTCAACAAGACCAGAATATTGGTCAATCTCTCGATGACCCTAATAGCTCCACTATGGCATCATGCGGAATGGTTCCCGGACCTTCTGCAGCTCCTAACGGAACTTCCGAGAGAACTCCCTCCACGACACGAGCTACTCAAACAACCACATGCCAACATCTTTCACAAAGCCGTAGCTTCGCTTCGACTTCACGCCTTGAGACTATCCAGCATCTCCTCGCAGAGAGAGGTTTTTTTGCAACAAGTTGCGAACAGGATGGTTGGACACCTGCGAAGGTCATCCGCAGGGGTCTACCAGGCAAAGTGAAGAGTTTTCTGTGGTTGGTGTCGTGGAAGGGGTATCTCTCCACTCGATGCCACTATTCCAGCAATAGCGGAGTTCTTCGTGTATTTGCGAGAAGAAATGCGCCTTTCAGTCTCGGCAGTGAAAGGCTATCGCTCAGCCTTAAGTCTAGCCTTCAGGCTCAAAGGAGTGGACATTTCTTCTTCGCTGGAACTTTCCCTACTCATACGAAGTTATGAACTTACCTGCCCTCAGTCGGAAGTGAGTCCTCCTCCATGGAACGTGGTTCGAGTTCTCAGGTCTCTTAAGAGACCTCCCTACGAACCATTACGCCAGGCTTCAGATCGCCACCTGACTTAGAAGACGGTGTTCCTACTAGCTTTGGCCTCGGCCAAGCGAGCCGGTGAACTTCATGGTCTCTCGTATGACATCGCCCATTCAAGGGGATGGGGGGAGGTAACGTTCAGATTCGTTCCTGAGTTTGTTGCTAAGACTCAGAATCCGGGAGTGCCGGACCCTCGGTTCGACTCTTTCCAGGTTTCGAGTCTTCGTTCTGTAACAGATGACCCAGACCATCTCCTACTGTGCCCAGTAAGGAGTCTGAGGCTGTATCTTAAATGAACGGCAGCAGTTCGTCCCCAAGTGAAGGCATTGTTTGTGAGCACTGGGAAGACGAAGAGGAGGGTTACCAAGAATACCATCTCGGCATGGATTCGGAAGGTAATACATTTATCCCTGAATCCTGACCCTCCTCCGTCACGTCGCCCTAGAGCACATGATGTCAGAGGCGTAGCTACGTCCCTGGCCTTCCAAAAGAACTTCTCAGTGACGCAGGTTATACAAGCAGGGGTGTGGAAGGGTCAGACGACCTTCACAGCCCACTACCTGCAAGACATGACCCACAGGAGACTCGATACGTTCTCTATCGGTCCTGTGGTGGCTGCACAACAGCTGGTTTAAACCTCAAGATCCTTAATGGACAAGTAGCAGAGGGTTGAGGGCATTGTTACCCGGTCTTAGTCTGCATGAATGAAAAGGTATGTCTGGCCCTTATTCTTTTCTTCATCCTCCCCTCTCTTGGGGAAAGTAGCATCCTGGGTTCTCTGCACAGCTGACCCCAAACCACTGCAGGTAAACCATGTTTCCTTGTTTTCCTAGTATTAAGTTAATACTGTACTGTCATGTCCCCATACCCTGACGAGGTGGTATTGGGAGAGTCCTAACCTAAAGTTTCCATCCAAAGGACTTCAGGTCAACTTCCTAGGACGAGTCACTCTTCAACCTTCACACACAGCTTACGTAGGCCGCAGCTCTTGCATAGCAAGGTGCTAGCGAGGTGCAGGGACTCCTTATTGTTGAGTGCTGATACACTCAGATATTAAGTCCCCGGGCAAAAGCCAAAAGCCAGTACTAGCCGGGACTTACCACCCTTCCTAAGGGTTGAGTCACCCATATTAAATACTGTAGCGTGGTTTGTATTTTAGTTACGGAACAAATGACAAATTTGTAGGTAATTTATAATTTTCCTAACTACACAAACCTTAGCTATTTAATCAAACTTGCCCGCCAGGCCTATCCCCCGTGAAGTCCTACCTTTAAGCAAAGTGAGCTCAGCACAGTTACCCCCTGCTAACTAGCGGTGGGGTAGTAAACCCTCGTTAAAATTCTAATGGCTACGCCGAAAGTAATTACTCATATTAAATAGCTAAGCTTTGTATAGTTAGGAAAAATAAAAATTACCTACGAATTTGTCATTTTTGAGTGAGATAGCCACGTCATCCTGATGGACCCACCCTTCTTTCTATGAAAGGCCTTGGCAGGATCCCTCCCAATAACACTGTATCTATAAGTACCGGCTCAACGCTACAAGGAATAAAGATGGCGGCAATTATGTCCCCATCTGAGTACTCAAACAGTATGGAGGAAGGGAACCTTATTAATGGCTCCTCATTTATTTTGACACTTTTCCCCCTCGAAGCGCAAACACTAAGGGAGTGCAGATTGCTATGTGGCGTGTCAAGAATACGTCCCCTGATGTTATGCGATATCCTAAAAGGAAACTTTAAGGATATTCGCGCCAAGAGTTAGAATTCTGGAGACCTTAAGTTAAATTCTCTGGGAATATCACTGTAGTCAAATATACCCTAGGAAGCTACTTAAAGGAACCTTCCATCAGGACGACATAGCTATCTCGCCCAAAAATAGATTTTTCGCTTCGCTCAAAATCCGTTTATTATCATTATTATTATTATTATTATTATTATTATTATTATTACTACTTGCTAAGCAACAACCCTAGTTGGAAAATCTGGATGCTATAAGCCAAGGGGCTCCAACAGGGAAAATAGCCCAGTGAGGAAAGGAAACAAGGAAAAATAAAATATTTTAAGAAGAGTAACAACATTGAAATAAATATCTCCTATATAAACTATATAAACGTTAACCAAACAAGAGGAAGAAAAATAAGATAGAATAGTGTGCTCGAATGTACCCTCAAACAAGAGAACTTTAACCCAAGACAGTGGAAGATCATGGTACAAAAGCTATGGCACTACCCAAGATTAGAGAACAATGGTTTGATTTTAGAGTGTCCATTTCCTAGAAGAGCTACTTACCATAGCTAACGAGTCTCTTCTACCCTTAGAAAGGGGAAAGTGGCCACTGAACAATTAAAGTGCAGTAGTTAACCCCTTGGATGAAGTAGAATTGTTTAGTAATCTCAGTGTTGTCATGTGTATGAGGACAGGAGAATATGTAAAGAATAGGCCAGACTATTCGGTGTATGTGTAGGCAAAGGGAAAATGAACCGTAACTAGAGAGAAGGATCGAATGTAGTACTGTCTGGCCAGTCAAAAGATGCCAGAACTCTCTAGTGGTAGTATCTCAACGGGTGACTGGTGCATGGTGGGAAAGAAGCGCACCAATAGGAGACCAGGATCTTATGGCGGTAACTAGCATGAAGGTAGGGAGATAACCAATGGGAGAGCAAGACGATGGTGGCGAGTTTATTGCTTTTGTGGCGTGCGAATTTTAAAAATAATCATCAGTGGCCGGTCGAATTTCGTTTTATATCCTGAATTTTTTTTCTTGTAATATGAGGTGAAAAAAAATCTTTGTATATTCATATACAGAAACTTTCGTATCTAGAGGTTTAATGTTGTTTCTGTTCTTAAAACATTTTAATTGTTCATTACTTCTCTTGTAGTTTATTTATTTCTTTATTTCCTTTCTGCACTGGGGTATTTTCCCCAGTGAGTCATATTACCATAATGTTGGTTGCAGAAATAAAGTATGATAGATCCCAAAAACATCTGTCTTGTTTTTCATTATCTTTGGAGGGCATTCTTGAAATTCCATATCTTCAAATGAATCTCCAATACATTCATCAATAGCCTCTACTCTGGAAGCAAGGTAAATTGGTTTGTATTTAGAGCCAAAATTTACCTGCTCTGGAGGGTATATCAGCTACTGCTGGATGTTTTGGTGTGCCCCTTTGGCAATTGAGGCATCGTCAAAAGGTCCATAATTGGAAATGGGTCAATTTGAATCTTCAAAGCCAGTCATGAAACCTATTTCTAAAAATACTGTTACTACCTTCAAAGCCCTGTTCCGCCAGTTGGTTTCAGAAAGCTCCAAGAACCTTGAAATAGAAATACAAAATACCTTGTTTCTTAGTCATTGAAAGATCCTATAGATAAAAAAAAACAAAACCGAAGGAAAATTATTTATCCGGAAAGCTTCGTGAAATGAAAAATATTTTTATTCCCAGTTTTACAATGAAACTGACAGGGTTAGTGAGAAAATAGGAGGAATTTGAATGATTGATAACTAAATTCTTTGTTGCTTTCCCTTGTTTATAAAAGATGATATTACAAATACAATGTTCAAAGTGGCATGTGACTGTAGAGCCTTATATAACTCAAGTAAGACGTCACTGTGGATGTATTGTATATGTCCATTATGATGTTTCCCATACTCTTATAAGGCCGAAAACAACTTCAGGCAACAACAGTAAAAATAGACATGATTAAAAAATGTACTTTGCTCCCTACATGTTTCCCTACAAGGTGATGTATCACATGACTACAGTATATGGTTGAGCGGACAGACCAGAATCCTCAACCATTTCTTTTACTTGCAGATTTGTCAGACATTTCCTGTTGGAAAGATGTTTTAACTGTTATCAAGTGTAATTTGATAGCATCTATCATAAAAAGGAGATTGGATCTCTCTAGCACATTTCAGTTAAGCTGATACCATCATATATTGACCTCTCACTTCTTAATAGCAAGAAAACTCAGAAAGACTTGTATTTTAGGGACCTTGCTCCAACAATTATCAATACTGAGAATTTTCTACCAATAAATGATATTGACATGATGACTTCTTGACAAAGCTGACTGGGAAAATATTTTGAAATAGATGGAAGGGTGACAAATACTATTGATCTGCTCGATGGGAACTACATAGTTGGAGTGAACTTCACTCCTATAATATCTGGACTATTGCAAAGGCAACCCTTCCCTTTGGTAGCCTCCAGATCATCAAATTCTCCACTGTACACAAATCATGCTGAAGTCTGCCATTTTCAGTGTGGGTGTGTTAAATTCATGACAGATAACATGAAGAGCATGGGATATGTATTAAGCCATGAAGAGAAAAGTGAAAATACTTGATTTGAGTTATATTTTTGTCCAGTACTAATTTCCATTTAGTAGTGAATGTAGCCCTTCATTAATCTTGGGTATATTATGTTACACCTCTTTAAAGCTTAACTGTCATAAGAAAATTGTGATCTATGGAAGATTAGGATTTGGCAAATGCATGAGAAATGAACAAAGATTAGTATTTGGCAGATGCCTGAGAAATGAGCAGAGATTGGTATTTGGAAGATGCCTGAGAAATGGGTAATGCTTTGACCAACCACTTCACTATTGTGCCATGTGAACAGGAATAACTACAGTATACTTCCATGAATCAAGTGAAGAATTAAGGTTGCTTCATTTTTCTAGAAGTAAGTGGAAATCTTATATTCCAACTTTTCTGAAAGGGAATATGATGTAGCCATAAAAATTTGTATGGTATGTTGAGACTTGTCCATGAATGCCAAACTTCATTTTAAATTTATTTTAGAAACTGGTAATTCCAGCCTTATTAAAGGCAGTGAAATCTATATTTGTATCCTATGGTTACAGTCCAAATGCATTGATGTATTTTTATGTAGTGTCATTGAATATGTAGATAATGCAAGATTCTAGTATGTAGTATTGTGCTTGAAAAAATAGATATTCTGTCTTTTAGCGTGTGGGGTTTTTGGTGGATGAACTAAACAACAGTTGTGCTTGTTCATCTGGAAGTCTTTATATATGGCATGCATTTGACTCTTGAGCAGCAGCATATGACTGTAATGATCTCAATACCTTTGATGCATAGGATGCTAGTCAACTTGATAATGCTGGTGGCTGTAAAAAATGCATCTAATAGATGTCCTGAATCCAAATCCAGAATCTATAGTTACCAGACTTATCAGACTAGGTTCACAATGTTACCTGTCATCAAAATACACACTGCTGTATGAAAATATGGCATCAATATCAGACAAACAGAAAATAATCAATGTAACAAACTTCATTGTAAGATCATTGTTCATATGACTGTTTGTCATATAGATAATCTGTGATGATGATATTATTATTTTTATTATTATTATTATTATCATCATTATTATTATTATTACTAGCTAAGCTACAACCCTAGTTGGAAAAGCAGGATACTATAACCCCAGGGGCTCCAACAGGGAAAATAGCCCAGTGAGGAAAGGAAACAAGGAAAAATAAGATATTTTAAGAACAGTAACAACATTAAAATAAATATTTCCTTTATAAACCATAAAAACTTTTTACAAAACAAGAGGAAGACAAATTAGATAGAATAGAGTGCCCGAGTGTACCCTCAAGCAAGAGAATGCTAACCCAAGACAGTGGAAGACCCTGATACAGAGGTTATGGCACTACCCAGGACTAGAGAACAAAGGTTTGATTTTAGAGTGTCCTTCGCCTAGAAGAGCAGCTTGCCATAGCTAAAGAGTCTCTTCTATCCTTACCAA
Source organism: Palaemon carinicauda (assembly GCF_036898095.1). Lineage (NCBI taxonomy): Eukaryota > Metazoa > Arthropoda > Malacostraca > Decapoda > Palaemonidae > Palaemon > Palaemon carinicauda. The sequence goes on from NC_090729.1 coordinate 92,055,086, forward strand.
GAGGAAAATGGTCACTGAGCAATTACAGTGCAGTAGTTACTCCTTGGGTGAAGAAGAATTGTTTGGTAATCTCAGTGTTGTCATGTGTATGAGGACAGAGGAGAATATGTAAAGAATAGGCCAGACTATTCGGTGTATGAGTAGACAAAGGGAAAGTGAACCATAACCAGAGAGAAGGATCCAATGTAGTACTGTCTGGCCAGTTAAAGGACCCCATAACTCTAGCGGTAGTATCACAATGATTGGCTGGTCCCTTGGCCAACCTACTACCTATAGAATATGGTGTAAGAGTTTTACATAGCTTGCTTAAATTGATAACTTGCCTTTTCTTCTCATTGTTGTAGGTTATCTTATTTAAACATCCAGAGTGCAGACTCTTCCATCACTTGCATTTAGGGGTTTTAGAATAATGGATTTAATTTATGGACAATTGATTTTAGAGTTTCCCCAATCATTTTCATTGATGTATGGCTTATGAAGAATTTTGTGCACTTATGGCATATTTTCCGTAATGCAGGTTTTTAGGTTGCATGATAGGACAAAAATTGGGTTAGCCCTCCCATGTAAGTTTGTCTGCTACTAATATAAACTAGATCACTTTTTACATCAGTTTAATATACCTCAGTTCTGAAATTGTCAATCATTCTGGAATATTGAATACAAGAATAAAATCTAAGTTATGTCATTTTACCCTAACTTACATCTGTTATACAATTAAAGTAGTACTTTACTTCACACAGAAGCTTATTAATGTGAGTATGTTTTTTTATATATAAAATAATAGGCAAGTAATTTGTGGTCAATATGTATACATTATAGGGAATGTAATACTGTAAGTCACTTTATGGGGCCAAAATCCAACCAACGTTGAAACTAGACTTAGGTCGGGTATAATGGAACCATATGATGACTTAGGGCTGGGTATTACTGTATTCTAACCAATATGCCAGCACATGGAATAGTAAGTAAAGGTCTTTCTAAGAATTTCTGAAAAATTGAAATATTTTGAATTCTTCCAAATGTATGAAAAGTTAGTACAGTACTAAACCCAAGTTTTTATGCTACATAATCTGTTACTCTGGGCTTTAGTGTGATCTCATGGTAATAAGATTTATGATGCACTTGGTTCCAAAAAGGAAGTGTTTAATTTTATCTCATATTTTCTGCTTTTGAACCAGTCACTCTATTTTACAGCTGCTACTGTCCCAGTGCCCATGGAAAGAATACAAGTCTGAAAGTGGTAAAACTTACTACCACAATGTTAATTCTAAGGAATCACGTTGGACAGTCCCAAAAGAACTTGAGGAACTGAAAGCCAAGATTGCAGCTGAAGAAAATGCGTATGTATTGAAAAATATAGCCTGTACATTTTATGGTATATTTTGTAGTTTTTCTATTTGTCTTTTAACATTTTATGTAAGGACAGACTCTGCATGCTTATATTTGATTCATAAGTATTCAAGGAAGGAAAGACCATTCAAAACTTACTCAGTATATAGTATTTAATTTTGTGGGAGAGCTATCAGTTTAAAAGAAGCTCTCTAAATTTTTGCCTTGCATTCTGAGAAAGGGTACTGTATTTGGATTTAAACTTTTAGCTCTTTGTACTAGCCTACAGGTAGTCGTTGACTTAAGACCGGGATAGGGAGTGAGGGACGTATCAAAACTCGATCTGGACGTATATTAAACGTAAATTGTGAAGTTTCCTTAGATTTATTATGCTGTGTAATGATACTGTAATCATCTTAGTCATATTTTATCAATTCCTTTTTTTGTTTATCTTTGGCTGTGAACAGCTGATCTCAAGGTCCCGCTACTGTATCAGGAATGGGCATATATATATGGATAACAATGATTATTTTTTATATATTTTCTTAACTTATTCAAAATAACTTAATAATGAATATTACATCAGCACCAATATGTTATATAATATAGTATTCGTGCAGTATGTTTATAGTCATTTCTGGGCTCAACCTGTGTCGCTCCGTGAAATGCTCCTTATAGCACCATTTCCAAGGTATAAATACTGCTAGATATACCAGAGAAAAAGTTACATGGAATGCCAGGAATATACCCAGCTCGCTCGCTCTTATAGGGTGTCGGTATAGTAACGGGCGTGTTAAAACCACTACCAGAGGTCCCTTACCAATTAGTCTTCCCTTATACAGTGTTTAAGCAAGGTTATTGAAGTTTATTAACGTTTGAGTATTAGTTGGGCTATTTTGGCGTTCATATGGTTAGCGTACCCGACCAGGCCGTATGGGGCTTCGGAAGATAGCCTACGCCAGTGAGCTTCCCCTTTGATATACGCATTTTATATCTAGGTTAAGATGTTCCTATTGAATATTATGCGGGGAGTTGGGACATGTTTAAACTTTATATAAAATGTTATCCTTAAGTCATTGTACTACCTGACGAGGTCGGCATTATACCCGATCTTGGAGGGCTAGTTATTGTTTAGAGCAGTTTAGTCTTCCTGACCAAGTCGGCATTATACCCGATTTTGGAGAGTTAGGCTATACGCTCGTATCACACCATGTTCCTCTCCCTATCTCCCCCTTTTTACTCACATTATGTCGTTATAGCCTACTTTACTTTAGAACACATATTTCAAGTAATTATTTTTATTATTTTTATTTAATCTGCATTCTTTAGTCAGGAAGCCATAGGCCTACTGCCTCATTGGGTAGTTCCACTGTGTCTCGGAGGGTTATCCCAACCGACCGGCCACAGTGATCACCTGATCTCGAGCGAGCCACTCTTCTTGGTTGTCCCCCTCCCCCCTGTACCCACATTGGTGGACTATTCGCCACGCCCTAACCTCGGGAAGTAGGCTTGAGTCACATTCTATTGGGGAGAGAGGGAAGACAACTGAGAGAGAGACCTGGCTCACACGCTCCATGAGTCGACGCGGGTAGCGCCTTCTCCTCGGCTCGTCATGGTTGGCCACCAGACGCGCGGGACTGGGTATGCACCTCGCTACGTACCTCGTATCCCCCTTCTCCGGAATTCCATCTTCGCTATCCTTCCGCCCCGGGAGGACTGGGATAACTTGAGAATCGTATCTATAAGTTAGTAGCTATGATTCTTTGATCAGATTCAGGTAATCTACCCTGTTCTGATCCCATAAGTTTATCCCATATATATAAAAGGGATTTTGACGAAGGAAAAAAATATTTTTAAACATTTAAACTTACCCGCTGGTTATATAATAATAGCTTTAGTCCCTGATGTCCGGCAGAAATTCAAAAACTCGCGGTAGTCGCAGATAGAGTTGCCAGGTGTACACCAGCGCCCTCACGGGAGATAGGGCAAACCATTCCATACATCACCAGATCTTCCCTGCCGCCATTGCTGGCAACATTGTTTGGAATTCACTCGTGATTAACCTGGATTTTAGCAGTATATTGGTGATTTACTCCTAAGTACAGTTTTTTGGCATTTGCTTATTTTTAAATATGTAGCTTCCCTGGTAGTTACATATATATAGCTTAACCCGAGAAATGCGGCAATGTCATTTTACTACAGTCCCGTGGTGCGGCTATCTTGACAAAAATACAATGTTTCAGAATCTAACCCATAACTATACCAATGTTTTTGTAATAACTTCGTGCATGTATCATCCAAATATTTTATCCTACATCTTGTTTGTTATTTTGTTATAAACCATCAAAGTTAATTTTAAAGCGTGACGTGGAATCTTGCGTGATGGCCAATGGGTGAGTCTGGATTGTCTTTCAGGGGTGGGGGGGTTGGGTAGTATGTTGGGTATCACCCAAGGTGTCAGGGGACTGTTTGCGCCCGGTAGAGGTTAGCGATTTTTATTTACTACATTCCATACTATGTAATGAAGGTTTTAGGCTATTTTTAACAAATAGCCTTTCACTATATATTGAAAAGTGTCGTGATAAAAAAAAAAAATTACTGTATATTTTCAAATCCTATGATATAGAATTGTATCTATTCCTGAAATAATAATGACAATTTTAGTTGATGTAGTCACATTTACTATTTACAAACACTTTATTTGCTTCGTTTTTTTTCCTTTATCTATTCACAAAATGACTATTGTTACTATTGCAATTATTTTAAATCTGTTCAAAATAATATATCATATTTAGAGAGATTATAGATTTTTACTTACAATTTTGATAAACCAACTTAGAATATTTGAAGAAACAAATGGATTAAAAGTAATGCAATAGCATAGTCTTTTACAAACATATATATTAGTTGTAACCTAAAAAGTCATAATGTTTAAAGTACAGTACATAAAGAGAGCAATAATTTTATCATATTGAAAACATACTAACTATTATTGGAATCTTGTATAGATAAACATAGTAACTAATAAAATCATGACCTGGCCTGTGTGTTCAGACTAATTATAATAGGTTTTTATGACATTTTTAAGCATTTGTATATAGTAATGCGTATATCAAAAGCATCTCCGCATATTAAAATATACAGTATATACGGTATATACAAAAGATATAGAAAATTCCTATTGTGGATATACGAGGCCTGTCGGAAAACTATCCGACCTTAATCCAGAAAAAATTATTTATATACCTGACAGGATTTGGACCCTAATCCCCTTCAAAGTAGGCCCCTTGTGCTTGCACACACTTAGTCCAACGATCCATCCACTGCTGGAAACACCTCTGGAAGTCTTCTTTTGGAATGGTGTTCATCTTCGCCGTCGCGTTCCGCATTATCTCCTCTCTAGTCTCAAAACGGGTTCCTTTCAGTGGCGTCTTCAACTTTGGAAACAACCAGAAGTCGCAAGGAGCCATGTCTGGAGAGTAGGGAGGTTGGCGAACAACTGGAATTCCATGTTTGGCCAAGAAATGTTGGATCAATTGGGATGAGTGTGCGGGGGCGTTGTCGTGATGCAGTTGCCAATTTTTCGCCCTCCACATGTCTGGCCTTTTGCGCCGAACTGCGTAACGGAGACGACGGAGAACATCTTGATAGTACTCCTTTGTCACTGTTTGTCCTTCCGGTGCGTATTCGTGATGTACAATTCCACGGATATCAAAGAAGACAGTAAGCATCACCTTCATTTTGCTTGGCACCTGTCGCGCTTTTTTCGGCCTTGGAGACTCGGGATGCTTCCATTGCGACGACTGTCTTTTTGTTTCTGGGTCGTACCCGTACACCCATGACTCATCTCCAGTTATCACGGTGTTCAGAAACTGGTTGTTTCCAAAATTGAAGACGCCACTGAAAGGAACCCGTTTTGAGACTAGAGAGGAGATAATGCGGAACGCGAAGGCGAAGATGAACACCATTCCAAAAGAAGACTTCCAGAGGTGTTTCCAGCAGTGGATGGATCGTTGGACTAAGTGTGTGCAAGCACAAGGGGCCTACTTTGAAGGGGATTAGGGTCCAAATCCTGTCAGGTATATAAATCATTTTTTCTGGATTAAGGTCGGATAGTTTTCCGACAGGCCTCGTACATAATGAAAAAAGGCTATATAGAACATTTCTTAAAAAGATTATTCTCTCTCTCTCTCTCTCTCTCTCTCTCTCTCTCTCTCTCTCTCTCTCTCTCTCTCTCTCTCTCTCTCTCTCTCTCATTATTTATTTTGGGTATGCCAGTGACGAAAGCAGTCAGTTGAACATAAAGGCATATTACATTACATTATAATAGTAACTCATACTCCTTGTAAATAACCCTCCAGTTACTTATAAACAAACACTCGTGGATATTCAAAACAAAAACATTCGGTATTGTTGTCGTTAATATAAAACTAGGCAACCGCCGTCTTGACGTAGGATTTGAGAGTTGTCAAAGGTTTTATTTCCCTCCCTACACAATATATAACGATGTGATATCGTTGGTGTGTATGTGTTTGTATAATGTTGTATGTTTTTTTTTTTCATCATTTATGTTTCTAATATGTTAATATAAAACCAATTTTAACTGAAAATAATTACAATTCGCCTTTTTCCCTTGCAAGAAAGTTAAAGTTCATATATGGAAAGGTTTTGTATTAAACATAATTATATAGGTAAAATAAAGTTAAAAACATTAAAATTTCTACCAGAAATACTCTATCACAAGAAAAATAATAAAAGTCGAATAAGTTTACAAGGGAATGTGCAAGAAGAGATAGAAAATTGCGCTCTGAAGAGGCTTATAGCAGTCTCCCATACAGCCGCTCAAGAGGCTTGTAGCAGTTCTCGGGTTAAATCCCGTGTTTCGTCGCGGCATGGCAGAAATTCAAATTTCGTGGTAATCGCCGCCATGACAGTAGGTGGTTATACATGAGCGCCATCACTCATAGGTTACCAGAACCATCCCCAACATTCTTCAGAAATTCCCTGCCGTTGATCGAGTCAACACCTAGGAAATTAGTTTCGCTGATAATACTTTATTCTACAATTTGGTGAAGTACCTTTTGTCTGATTATTGTTAATGGTTTTCGCTGCTTGTTTTTGGATATTCTTTTGACTTTTCATATAAGATTTGAATAGACTCTGTTGGATTTTGACCTGGACTTGTTTTCTGATTACAAAATGGCTGACTCTATAAGGAAGTGTGTTAGAGGATGCAAGACTCGTATGCCTAAGGCTTCTGTTGATCCTTATTCAATATGTAGTGGTTGCAGAGGTCAGGTTTGTACGTATAGTAACAGATGTGTTGAATGCCAGTCTTTGTCTGATTCAGAGTGGAATGTGTTTGATCGCTATATTAAGCGACTGGAGAAGGATAGAATTAGAAGGTCTAGATCGACCAGTGTGCTTTCTAATAGATCTTCTGATGGTGATATTCCTTCCAATGTACATTCTAATATTCCTATTCCTAAAGCAGTAGTCCCAGACCCCACTATGGTGTCGGAGGTAAGTGAATCTACTTTAAAGGATGTGATGGCTGCTATTTCAGCCTTAGGCGCACAGGTTTGTTCCCTGACTTCGGAAAAAGAAGTTATGTGGGGTGCAGTGTGTGGCTTGCAAAGCAAAATAGTGAATAGTGAAAGTGAAGTGGAGGGTGCGTCCGTTCGTGTCCGTCATAATCCCAGCCCAGGACCTCTTCCATGCTCCCCAACCCCTGGGAGAAGGAATGTCCAAAGGCCAAAGGATATGTCAGACCTTGATCAGCGAACAAACGTCCACTCGAGCGATCATGTTGACGATCCCCAGGTCGCTCCCCCTCGCCGCTGGAAAGGCGAGGTGAAAATGTATGCGTCTTCGTCGGATGATGCAAAACCGCGACGTGGTTGACGCCAACCACCGCATTCAAGACCACTCAAGAGACGTATGTCTCCTAATATACCATCCTGCAGTAACTGGTGTTCGCCGGAGGTTTACCTTTCGGACGAAGACGACGTGTCAGTGCCGAAACATTCACGTAAGACACATAGTTTGTCGGAGGAAGAAGGTGCTCAGTTTACTTCAGTACACGCTTCTTCCCCTCCTCCAGATTGGAAAATGTCGCAAGGACTCTCCCCCAGTGGCCACCCAAATACTATTGACGATCCCTCACAACGATCGGTACACGGTTCAGATCGCGCACAAGGCGCACTGGAAATGTTGCAAAGACTTTCTCCTGGTGGTCGCTCGACTACGGTTGACAATCCCTCGCATCGATCAGTACATTGTTCAGTTAGTGCACACGGCGCTCACCGTGTATCTGATTTGTCTGAATTAAAGAGGTCGATTTCGTCCCTGTTTGACGCTTACGATTCTCGGACAGAGAAATCTCGTCAAAAAGAAACTAAAGACATTAATAGACCAAAAAAAGGGGCTTCCGTAAATCAAGACATTACCGGATAGCATATTTCTCCTATGCTCAGCAGCGCTCCTTCACAGCGATCGGGGCGCGTTGCGGCTAGCGACAAAGTTCTGGTCTCTCCCTCGCGACATTCTGGATGCAGACATCAGTCTGGACATATGCTGGACGCATGCAGTCAAAATTTGTCCACACAGCAAGATAGACAAGCAGTTGTCTCTCCTTTGTGATCTGCGGGACATGCGACTAACGCTTCCTCGCGTCACGCTGTAAACTTAAAACATGCGGGAAGCATTCAGCACGCTGGTAGCTCACAGCAATCTGGACGCATGCAGCAGTCTGGTAGCTCACGGCAACCTGGACGCATGCAGCAGTCTGGACGTATGCTGGACGCATGCAGTCAGGTTTTGTCCCCACGACATAATAGACAAACAATTGTCTCTTCTTCGCGACTTGCTGGACGCGATACTAACGCTTCCTCGCAACTCACGGTAGACTTACAGCATACGGGACGCATGCAGCACGCTAATACCTCTCATGGAAACATACAGCAGTCTCAATCTGGACGCATGCTGAACGCATACAGTCAGAACTTGTCCTCGCAACAGGATAGACAAGTTATTGTCTCTCCTTCGCGACTCTCTGAATGCACAGCTAACGCTCCCTCGCGTCACGCGAGCAGGATTTACCCTCGCATGGGGTTCACGATGTTGATGCTTCCTTACAGCACGATGAACTTATGCTGGAAGCACGGGAACCTGTCTCTCCCTCGAGTCTTACAGAGCGTAAATGTGATGCTTCTTCACAACTGGATGATATCCTTCACGAGATTCCTTCTGGACAAGATGAATTATTTTTGGAAGACAATAACCAACAGGATGACGCGGTTTTGTCTTCGACCCATTCAATTCAGGGAATCGATGTTCCCTTAGCCGAAGTAGAGGACGAATCTCAGGATTCACTGCAGGCAGCTGACCTTAAAAAACTTCTTACAGTTTTAACATCTCTGTATCCAGAAGACTTTACGCAACCTATGCCTCAAAGCCCGCCCTCTCAGTTTTTGAAGGGCAGACCCCGAAAAACATCCTCCTTCAAGAAGATGGCTCTGGCACGATCGGTTAAGAGAGCATTCTCAACTCTCAACCAATGGACAGCCAAAAGGAAGAATCTAGGGAAGGCCTCCTTTTCCTTTCCTCCAACTCGACTGGCCTCCAGATCTAGTGTGTGGTATTCGACTGTGGAAGTTCTCGGTTTGTGAGTTCCTGCCTCCTCCCAGGGAGACTTCTCCAGACTTGTTGACTCCTCACGCAGGTCAGCCATGAGCAAGGTCGAAGATTATGGGGTCCAATTCTGAAATGGACCATCTGCTGAAGGGAATATTTAGGACAATAGAAGTCTTCAGCCTTATGGACTGGACTCTCGGAGCTCTCGCAGAGGCCACAGACCCTAAGAACGAGGCTCTGATGCATCTGATAGCCTGTCTGGATAAGGCCGTTAGGGATGGCTCCATCGAACTTACCGCCCTTTTCACGGCAGGAGTTCTTAAAAAAAGGGCTATGCTTTGTTCCCTCTTATCTTCAGGTTTTTCCCTTGTTCAGAGATCTGAACTTTTATTTGCTCCGTTGGGCAATCATCTTTTCCCTCCGGACTTAGTGAAAGATTTGTCGGCAGCTCTGTCACAACAGGTTACACAAGATCTTATCTCTAGGACTGCTAAGAAAGTTCTTCCAGTTAGTTTTTTTAGTAAGGAAACAAAAGGAGGCTCCTCCCACTCATCAGCCCTTTTGTGGAAGAGCCCCTTCAAGGGGACCTCAAAGAATTGCTGCTGGAGGTCAAGCTCGCAGATTCCCAAGACAGCAAAACAAATCAAGAAGGTGAGACATGCAATCTCCAGATACTAGTGGGAGCCAGGCTTTCACACTTTTGGCGGGAGTGGAGCCAAAGGGGGCCGGACTCCTGGACGATCAATGTCCTCAAGGAGGGATACAAGATCCCCTTCCTGAGAATGCCTCCCATGTCGTCGATACCCTTAGAGTTGTCAACAACCCACTCAGGGAACAAGGCAGCAGCTCTTCAAGAGCAAGTGAACCTTATGCTGTCAAAATCAGCCATAGAAGTGGTAGAGGACACCTCCTCTGAGGGGTTTTACAACAGACTTTTCCTAGTTCCGAAAAGCTCGGGGGGATGGAGACCTGTTCTGGACGTCAGTCCATTGAACAGGTTCGTTAGCAAAGTAAAGTTTGCCATGGAAACTTACGCGTCAGTCCTTGCAGGCACCAGACAGGGAGACTGGATGGTGTCATTGGATCTGCAGGACGTGTATTTCCATATCCCGATACACTCGGATCACAGGGAGTTTCTAAGGTTCGTGTTCCTCAAGACCACTTATCAGTTCAAAGTACTCTGTTTTGGACTAAGCACGGCTCCCTACGTTTTTACCCAAGTGATGTCCAACGTGGCTCGCTGGCTTCACCTAAAGGGAGTAAGGATTTCTTTATATCTGGACGACTGGCTACTCAGAGCGGAATCACAAGTAAAGTCTCTGGAGGCTCTTCAAATGACAATGTCCTTAACACAACAGTTAGGGCTGATGTTAAATCTACCCAAATCTCAACTAACACCCTCTCAAAATATCATTTATCTGTGGATGAGAATTCACTCAGCGTTTTTTCGGGCTTTTCCAGCCCCGAAACGCATTGTAGACTCTCTGAGTGTTTCTGTATGCCGGTGAGTGAATACACTTGTGCGACTCTATAAATATCCTGATTTAACACGGATAACAAAAGGCTATCTAGTGCAATGTAGCTACAAGTTTTTGTGAATATGAATAGTCGGTGATTAGTTTGAGGTCAGAAAAGTGGGATAAAACGTCGGCATAGGATAGTTATCTTGTGATTTACTAAAAATCTGATCAAGATGGCACTCTATAATACAGCCAAAGCTTGGAGGGACATGCTGCAGTCAGCAAAAGTAAATTCCATGAGTTGGCGAAACAAGAACTCGATCGTCTGATAACAGAGGTCGCTAGTAACTCCAACCAGTGTAACGGAAAAATATTCGCAGACATATTGAAACAATATGATCCAACAAACTGGAGCAAATCTGCGGAAAACATGAGCAAAATAATAGAAAAATTTCCAAAGAAGATCCAAGTGATAAAGGGACTTATAAAGAAAGTTTACATCAATCAACATTTTCCATCAAAGAACAATAAGAAGTCCAATATGGTGAATATGCTGATTGATGCATTGGGAAAAAGAATGCCAAAATGGTGCAATACATGTAAGATATGGTATTCCATTAATAATCCTCAACAACTGATTATAAAATGCGATACCTGTCATGTTCCAACACACCTTACATGTGCTGAAATACAGCAAAAAGTAAGAAATAGAGACAAAGGTATTCTTCTCAACATGCTTAGTCTGTATAGAAAATATAATTAAGTTGAGACTAAATCTGCAAATATTTGAAGAAGAAGAAGAAGAGAAAAATGAACAAGATATGTGTAAGGATGCAGAGGAAATCATTGATATAACTTATGATGCCATCCAACAACATACTTACGAAGAAATAAATTATCAGATAGAAACAAATATAGACCCAAGAGACTCTACCCGGCCCTACATACTTTTAGGGAAGAGCAAGAACAAGAAAAAAAAAAGAAAAGAAAGATATAGTCTGCAATTTGCTGAAAAGAGGGAATTGCAGATTTGGCGAAAGATGCTACTACAAGCATCCAAAGATATGCCATAATTGTGAAATGTTTGGTAAATGGGGGTATTTAGATGGATATGGAAATAAATCAGAGATCTCCATCCAAAAATATGCAAAAACCTAAATGAAGGAAAAGGATGCAAATACAACAAAAAATTTTGATATATGCATCCTGCGACCATGAATGAAAGTAAGAAAACTCAGCATAAAGGGTTTCCAATCATATAGATCAGACAGAACAAATAGGAATCAAGGGGGAACCGCAATATATGGAAGAGACATAAATCAAGGAAAAGTCTGTGAAAAATACAGCAACACAGATTGTGAATTGATTGCGGTAGAATTTGAATTTGAAAAACTAGTGAATATTGTAGTTTACAGACCCCCAAATACTAAGGAGTTTGACATAATAATGGAAAAAATAGATATATGTAGAAATCATAAAGATTGGAATATACTCGTATCCGGAGATTTTAACTTTCCTTTCGTGGATTGGAAAGAACGGATAAAAGAAAGTGGTTGTATATATACATATAAAGAAAGAGTGATAGTAGCGCAGAAGATAAGAGGCAATTTGAATATCTTCAAGATATGCTATTAGAACATAATATGCAACAAATAAACCACATTCCAACAAGAAAGGAAAATGTCCTAGATCTAGTATTTGTGAATGAGGTGAATTATGTTAAAGAAATAATAGTGTACACCACGGGAATTTCAGACCACAATGTCATAGAATTAATAGTCCATTTTAAAGCAAGTGATCGCAGAATTAATCAAAGCACAAAACGTTGGGAAGGATATGGAAAATATAATTTTTACAGTAAGAATATGAAATGGTCAGAAATAAATGAAGAACTGAACAAAGAATGGAAAAATGTATTCGTAAGTGATAACATACAGGTAAATACGGACATACTGTATAAAATACTGGAGAAAATTGTTGAAAAATATGTACCAACAAAAAACAATAAACAAAAAACGTGCATACCAAGAGACAGAAGGATCTTATTTCAGAAAATTAGAAAATGGAAGAAAAATCTTGCAAAAGAAAAAAATGTGTGGAAAACGATGGAAATAAAATGTAAGATAGAAAATGCAGAACAAAAGATTATACAATCGAAAGAAAATTAAAAAAGGGTATTAGAAGAAAAGGACTCTTCAAAATATAAAAAAAAACCCAAAGTACTTTACTCCTATGCAAAAAAAGATGAATAAAGTGAGATTAGAAATAGGCCCTCTAAGAATTGAAGGACGGTTAACGAATGAAAAAAAGGAAAACAGTCCCCAACTAACGTACACAATAGGGACCGAGAGTCTGTTCGTAAGCTGGATTGTTCGTAAGTTGTTAGTGTTAAATTTTGGTCTAGGGTAGGCGTAACCTAACTCAGATGTCTACGATTTTCAGCCGTAGAAGTCAGCAAATAGCCCCATTTCATATAAAATAGGTTATTACAAATATTTTACTTTATCATATTACAGTAGTCTGTATAATACTGTAAAGTTCAGTACAGTATGTTGTTTTATTATCCTGTACTGCACACTACATAATAGAAACTTGCACAAACAATCGGCCATACATATGCGCTGCATTTCTGAATCAGCTAACTTAAAGTAAAATCGTAGTAATATAGTGTACTGTACATTTAGTACAGTACAGTACTGTACATTAATTCCTTTTTAAATGAATGTACTGAAAGCTATTTTATTGTTCCATTACCCATTTTTTTTTTGCTTGAAACTTACGTAAACAAGCGCCCATTTGCATTATGTACTGTACTGTAATGTTTACCTTTTCACGCTGATCAAATCAGCTGACTTGTACCGTACTGTATTTACTGTATGTAACTGTACTGTGCATTTAACTGCTTCATAGTTGTTTTGGTATTGTTAAATAAAATGCAGAAGGTTAGTTTACTGAATTGTTTTATTTTAATTTTGACCGACGGAATCATTCTTTGTAGAGTATACGTCACGTATCTGGTGACGTCATGTATTTGGCGGAAGCGCGCTGACAAACCGAATGATTTCCTTTCATTATGTTGCCGAGTAATCTTATTACAGCATTCCCATAATCGAAACACCGCGTAACGATATCAAGTGTTTTAGTGGTCTGTATCATTAGTTATGAGATTAGTACAACTTACCGTAAAGTTAAGAAAAAAAAAGTCTGATGATGTTATATTTCTTCTGGCGGAAGGCGAGAGGCAAATCAAGTGATTTTCTTCCGATCCGTTACTATTCCCATAATTGAAACATCGAATAAGGATATAAAGAATTTTTTAATAATTTTCAAAGAAATATGAAGATTTAACTGCATTAAAAATCAAAATACGGGGAGAGAGAGAGAGAATTTAAACTTGCGATGAAATCTACGGATGTTTACGACCATGTTTGGACTTCCGTCAATTTGTGTTCGTATATCCGGATGTTCGTATCTTGGGGAGCGTCTGTATGCCACATATTAGCAGAAAAATATAAGAGTGAGTTCACGCCAAGAATTGCGAAAGAGAATAATGAAACAGAAATGAGAGAAGAAAATGTTGAATATCTAATGGATATAGATATTAATGAAGCAGATATTGTCAATGCCATAAGCGAAATTAAAAATGGATCGGCAGCCGGACCAGATGGAATCCCAGCGATTTTGTTAAAAAAAACTGCACACACTATTGCGAAGCCGCTTGCAATACTGTTAAGACAAAGTGTAGATATGAGCGAAATATATGTTAAACATAAATTAGCTTATATAACCCCTATTTTCAAAAGTTGATTAAGACTAGAGGCAAGCAATTATAGACTTGTTAGTCTAACATCACTTATTATGAAAGTGTATGAGAGGGTAATAAAAAAAGAATAATGAACCATTTGGTTAAAAATAATTTGTTTAATATAGGGCAACACGGTTTTGTGCCCGGAAAAAGTACACAAACCCAACTGATAGCACACTGTGAAAACATATATAAAAATATAAATGAAAAAGACACAGATGTGATCTATCTAGATTTTGCAAAAGCCTTTGACAAGGTAGACCATAATATATTAGAGAAAAAAATGAGAAAGCACAATATTGTGGGAAAGATAGGAAGATGGGTAAAAGAATTCCTGCAAAACAGAAAACAGGTAGTGGTTGCAAATGACGAGAAATCAGATGAAGCTCAGGTAATATCTGGCGTGCCACAAGGTACGGTATTAGCTGCACTGCTGTTTGTTATTATGATCTCAGACATGGACTGTGATGTTAAAAACTCTGTAGTGAGAAGTTTTGCAGATGACACAAGAATAAGTAGAGAAATTACAGTGGAACCTCTACATACGATTGTCCCAACATACGAAGTAAAATTCGACCAAATTTCTGTCTCAACATACGAAGTGTTGCTCCAACATACGACGTAAACAATACGCTTACCCGTGGAATTTTCTCGAAAGCGTGCAGCGTAGTTTGTTGTTGACGCCGCTAGACAGCAGCTCATCGGAGGGACGCCAATCGAGCGTCACCTTGATCAGTCCTCTCATCGCGTGCGCATCGTGTGGTTGGCCTCTATTCGCTCAGTTTTAAAAGTTTTTTATCTTGCCTTTTCACGTGTTGTTTTCCGTGTTCCGTAATCATGGGTCCTAAAAAGCTTAGTTTCGGTTCAGGAAGTAGTAGCAGTGGTGAGAAAAAGAGGAAGTCTATGCTTTCATTAGAATTAAAGCAGGAAATCATAGAAAAGCATGAGCGAGGTGTACGTGTTAGCGATCTGGCTAAACAATATGGCCGGAATATGTCGACGATCTCGACGATCATAAAACAGAAGTCAGCCATTAAATCAGTGAACCCTTCGAAGGGGATCATGATTATTTCCAAACGTCGTAGCCCTACCCTTGAAAAGATGGAACGACTTTTGTTAATATGGATCAAAGACAAGGAGATTGTTGGCGATACGATCACGGAAACGATCATTTGTGAGAAGGCCAGCGCTATCTACAGTGACTTGAAGGCGGCGCGCTCTCGGGGTGACGCGGGGGAGAGTTCAGCCGATCCTACGACGGAGGAATTCAAGGCGTCTCGAGGTTTGTTCGAGAAATTTAGGACACGGACCGGGATTCATTCAGTTGTTCGTCATGGAGAAGCTTCGAGTTCGGACACTAAGGCTGCTAAAGACTTTGTTAAAAAGTTCGAAAGCATCGTGGCGGAGGAAGGTTACGTAGAGCAGCATTTTTTCAACTGTGATGAAACCGGTCTGTTTTGGAAAAAGATGCCTAGTCGAACGTACATTACCGCTGAAGAGAAGAAAATGCCTGGACATAAGCCAATGAAGGATCGGTTGACTCTTGCGCTTTGTGCCAACGCCAGCGGGGACTGCAAAATTAAGCCTCTGTTAGTTTACCATTCCAAAAACCCTAGGGCATTTAAAGCACATAGAATTAGTAAAGACCTGCTACATGTTCTATGGCGTTCTAATTCTAAGGCTTGGGTTACTAGGCATATCTTTGTGGAATGGGTAAACGTAGTTTTCGGCCCTGCTGTCAAGAAGTATCTTCAGGAAAGGAATTTGCCTTTGAAGTGCTTGCTTTGTTTGGACAATGCACCCGCTCACCCCCCCAGACTCGAAGATGATATCATCGACAAATACAAATTCATCAAGGTGTTGTATCTTCCACCGAATACCATCCCTATCCTCCAGCCCATGGACCAGCAAGTCATCTCTAATTTCAAGAAGCTGTACACCAAGCACTAATTTAAGCAGTGCTTTAATGTCACGCAAAGCACCAACTTAACTTTGCGTGAATTTTGGAGGAGCCACTTCAATATCGTGCACTGCTTAAAGATCATTGATCAGGCTTGGGAGGGAGTAACTCGTTGGACCCTGAATTCCGCTTGGAAGAAGCTTTGGCCTGATGCTGTTGCTCCCAGAGATTTCGAAGGTTTTGACCCCGAGAATGAACCTGTGCTTGCCGCCGAGGAAGACGTCGAAGAGATTGTATCCCTTGGCAAGTCCATGGGTCTGGAGGTGGATGAAGATGACATCACCGAACTCGTCGATGAGCATCACGAAGAGCTGACCACTGAGGAACTCAAGGAGCTGCAAGCCATGCAGCATGATGAGTTCCAAGCGTAGTTGAGTGAGTCGGAGGAGATCGAGGAGGTAGGCGAAATCTTAGGTATGGCGGAAATAAAACAGATGTTGGCATATCATCAACACGTTGTTAATTTCATCGACAAGCATCACCCACAGAAACTTCAGGTTTGCCGTGTTGTTGCGCAGGTCGATGATGTTTGCTTAACGCATATTAGAAAAATCCTTGAAAGCCGTACAAAGCAACTTTCACTCGATAGTTTCTTTAAAAAATCTCTACTAAAACGGTCTAGTGATCATGATGAAAAGAAAGAAATTGAAGCAAAGAAAAGGAAGACCGAATCGAGTGAAAGTGATGAAAATTAAAAATAAGAAAAGAAAAATCTAAAAAAGAAAAATATAAAATTATAAAAATAAAAAAAAAAATAAGCTAAGTTAAGTTAAAGTTCACGTAGTAGTGTAAGTTAGTATAAGTTATCGTACACGTTATCGTACAAAGTCACCGTCCCTACATCCTCGCTGATCTTCCGTCTCCTCCTGCGTAGAAGTCCCTACACCTGCGCTGGCCTGTCGCTAAGGTAAAGTGTTACATTACAACCCGTTTTTTATTTATTTCATTATTATGTATTCTTTTTTTTGCTTTGTAATATGTATTTATTATACAGGCATTGTATTAATGTATTGTGTAATTATGTGTAGCCATTTATTAAGGATTTATTATGGGTTTTTAGGCTGAGGAACGAATTAAATCAATTACCATGTATTCTTATGGGAATATTTGCTCCAACATACGATCGTTTTAACATACGAAGTAGTTTCTGGAACGAATTAAGATCGTATGTAGAGGTATCACTGTACTTGTGATGAAGATAGGAATTCATTACAAAGAGATCTAAAAAAATTTATGAGTGGGCGGAGATAAATAGGATGGTATTTAACTACGATAAATTCGAATCAATGAATTATGGAAACAGAGAAGGAACGGTATATGCATACAAGGGACCTAATAACGAGACAATCACAAACAAGGAAGCAATTAAAGACCTTGGTGTAATGTTAAATAGGAATATGTTACGCAACGACCAAATAGCAACACTGTTGGCTAAATGTACAGTAAAGCAAAAATGGTAATGTTATTCAGACACTTCAAAACAAGAAAAGCTGAACACATGATTATGCTTTACAAAACTTATGTACGTAGTACACTCGAGTACTGCAATGTGATATGGTACCCACACTACCAAAAGGATATTGCACAAATAGAGAGTGTACAAAAAGGTCCTATACTGCTATAATAGAAGAAGTTAAGGGCCTTGACTACTGGGAAAGACTGTAATTTTTAAAACTATACAGTCTAGAAAGGAGAAGAGAACGCTACATGATAATATAAGCATGGAAGCAAATGAAAAGAATTACTGAAAATATCATGGAGCTAAAAATATCAGAAAGAGCAAGCCGAGGTAGATTAATAGTGCCAAAAAATATACCTGGAAAACTAAGGAAGGCTCACAGGACATTAATCCACTACGCACCAGCATCAATAATGCAGCGACTGTTTAATGTGCTGCCAGCTCATCTAAGAAACATATCAGGAGTGAGCGTAGATGTGTTTAAGAACAAGTTCAATAAATACCTAAGATGCATCCCAGACCATCCAAGACTGGAAGAAGCAAAATACACCGGAAAATGCATTAGCAACTCTCTGGTGGATATCCGAGGTGCCTCACACTGAGGGACCTGGGGGAACCCAAACATAGAATAAGGCAATAAGGTAAGGTAGTAAAAGTGCGTCACTTCCTAGACTTACGGTTCTGCTCGGTGAGGGATTGTAGGAGCCTGGGCACCCTCTCATCGATCAAACAGTTCGTGTCCCTGGGAAGACTTCATCTACGTCCTCTTCAGTTTCATCTGGCAAAGTTTTGGACGAGAGATCAAAGTCTGGAAAAGTGGATGCCGATCCCTCTAGTGATCAGGAATCACTTGGAGTGGTGGGACGATGCCAACAAAATCCAGGAAGGGCTCGAACTGTATCAGAAGAACCCCGACTTAGTGTTGTACTCCGACGCCTCAGACATGGGGTGGGGTGCAACACTCGGGAAGGCCGAAATATCGGGTCTGTGGGTAGTCTCAGAGGAAATGGTACATAAATCTCAAAGAGCTAGTGGCCATTCACCTAGCCCTCATTCATTTTCAGAAGGAAGTCCGAGGAAGAGTGGTTCAGATCAACGCAGACAACACCACTGTGTTGGCTTACATCAAAAGCAGGGAGGCACTCATTCGGCCTCACTTTACGAGGTTGCGAAAGATCTACTCCTCAGGGCGAAAGTGAAGGACATAACCCTGATTACTCGCTTCATAGAGGGGGAGAAAAACGTCAGGGCGGATCTGCTCAGCAGAAGAAGGCAAGTTCTAACCCCGCAGTGGACCCTGCATCACGAGGTGTGCACCAGCCTTTGGATGTTGTGGGGTCAACCCTCAATAGACCTCTTCGCCACGCAAATGACAAAGAGGTAGCCGGTATTTTGCTCTCCAGTCCCAGACCAGGAAGCAGCTGCAGTGGATGCTTTTCTTCTGAACCGGGAGGGTCTAAACGTGTACGCTTTTCCTCCATTAAGATCCTGGACAGAGTCCTGAAAAAATTCAGGGAATCACCCAACGTCCGCATGACTCTGCTAGCTCCATTTTGGCCCACGAGACCTAGGTTTGCAGAGATGATGGAGTGGCTTGTAGATACCCCCAGAACATTACCAAATCGGAGCTATCTACTCAAACAGCCTCACTTAGAGAGGTACCACCAAAATCTCCTCGCTCTCAATCTGACTGCCTTTCGTCTATCGAAAAGCTGGCAAGAGCGAAAGGTTTTTCAAGGGAGGCTGCATGAGCTATCGCCAGAGCTAGAAGGACATCCACTATTACGGTTTACCAATCCAAGTGGGACATATTTAGAGTATGGTGCAGGAATAACAAGCTTTCCTCTACCAGTACCTCTATAGCCAATATAGCAGATTTTCTATTGTATCTTCGTACAACAGAGAAGCTGGCCGTGCCTACCATCAATGGTTACCGCAGCATGCTAGCTTCCATCTTTCGTCACCGACACATTGACGTGTCAGGTAATAAGGATCTTTCAGATCTCATTAGATCTTTTGAGACGACTAAGAGGAAGGACAATCCAACCCCCTCTTGGAACCTGGATGTACAGTAGTTCTGGCCTTTTTAACCTCAAGTAGGTTTGAACCCTTGGACAAGGGGTCCTGGAAGGATCTTACCAAAAAGACTTTTCCTGGTTGCTTTGGCTACAGCAAAAAGGGTAGGAGAGTTACAAGCCATCAGCAAGAAGGTGGGCTTTAATGGAGACAATGCTGTTTGCTCCCTTCTGCAGGACTTTCGCGCGAAAAACGAGAATCCTTCTCGTCCTTGGCCTAGATTTTATACCATCCCAGGGCTATCTCATTTGGTTGGACGGGAAAAGGAGAGAGGCCTAAAATTTTATCTGCACACGTCCAAAAACCTGAGAGGACAAACAGACAACCTCTGTTGTTCAGTCAAAAAAGCCTCTTTACCATTATCAAAAAATGCTCTAGCTTTTTTCATCATGGATTTGATTAGGGAAGCTCACCAGAATTTTGAGGAAAGGAGTTTCCCAATCCTTAGGGTGAAACCACATGAGGTTAGAGCTGTTGCAACTTCTATGGCTTACAAGCACAATAAATCGATGAAGTCAATACTCGAGGCTACTTTCTGGCGAAGTACATCAATCTTCGCAGACTATTATCTCAAAGATGTCCAGAACCAGTATAAGGATTGCTGTTCCCTGGGTCCGTATGTTACCTCCGGCGTCGTAGTTGGAGAAGGGTCTATGTGCTCTTCCCTATAATCTATCATATACCCTTGCCTTTTTTCTTGTATATGTGTTCACAGGTTGTCGCAACCTTCCACAGTCTGGCAAGTCAAGTTAGTTTATTTATGTGTTTTTTTATTTTTGAGTAGGTGGTCAGATTCAGTATCCATGGCTATGCCAGGTTTGCAAGGGTGGAGGTCTAGCCACGCTAAGGTCAAGGACTTTGTGGCAGCCCCACAGAGACTTTTACAGCCCCCCTGAGTGGATCGCCGAGTCTCTTAAGGAATGCAGGCGAAATAAGGCATGATGATTGTGAAGCCAGCTTCCGTATCGGGTAAGAACCAGATTGTTAGTACTACTAATTGTAGCTATTAATAATTATACAAATTCCCAATGGGATGAGGTTTTCTACCCACCATCAATGGTGTCAATCAGCTATATATATGTAACTACCAAGGAAGTTACATATTTAAAAATGGTATTTTTATTATAAAATAAATTTTTAAATATACTTACCTGGTAGTTACATATATAAAAGGGCCCTCCCTCCTCCCCTCTGAAAACAGAGGCATGGAATTTCTGAAGAATGTTGGGGATGGTTTTGGTAACCTATGAGAGATGGCGCTCATGTATGACCACCTACTGTCATGGCGGCGATTGCCACGAAATTTGAATTTCTGCCGTGCCGCGACAAAACGCGGGATTTAAGCTATATATATATGTAACTACCAGGTAAGTATATTTAAAAATTTATTTTATAATAAAAATACCATTTTGTTTTGTTTGGTATCTGATCGCTATGTTTTAACTTTGAAAAGTAGGAATTGAAGTTTTTTCAACCTACTTTAAACTAACCAAAGCACAATAGCGGTAGATAAAAACACCCCGCCTAATCTATTACGTCACAGTCATATGACATAAGCTAGAGTATGACTTGCATTTTCTTTTTTTTCTTCAAAGAATGATAAGTGAATACTTTCTTACAAAGTATTAATTTATATAAGATAAAAGGATTGTTATTTTTATAAAAAAATTTGTCCTTTTAGTATACTTTCTTTAGATAATCTTTGATCTGTTTTCAGAGATTAACTATACTAGCATTCAGTTTAATTTACGCTACGCAGTTCTCAGTCAACGTTACAGTATTACAATTTTCTTTTTGGGCTCAGGCCATGTCGTCCTGATGGAAGTTCCTTTAAGGTAGCTTCCTAGGGTATATTTGACTACGGTGATATTCCCAGAGAATTTACCTTAAGGTATCCAGAATTCTAACTCCTGGAGCGAATATCCCAAAATAAACTTAACATGGGATATCGCATAATATCAGAGGACGTACAGTGAGCCCTCGCTACTTCGCGGTTCGACCATCGCGGATTCACCACTTCGCCGATTTTTTTTCATAACCCATGTATATACATATATCGCGGATTTTCCGGAAATTTCGAAAATACCGCGGTGTGACCGATGGTGCGAGATTGGAGAAAGTAAGGAAAATTGAATCATGATTGATTTTCAATATAAATGAAACTTTGAGGAGCAACAAAGATATCATTTGTTAGAGAGATAGGGAGAGGTAAGGAATGGGAGGTAGTGAAAAGTAGCCCACAGAGAGAGAGAGAGAGAGAGAGAGAGAGAGAGAGAGAGAGAGAGAGAGAGAGAGAGAGAGAGAGAGAGGGGGGGGGGTTTAAATGTAATAAACAAAAAAATTTGATAGGTTATAACACATTGGTGCTTATGTAATATCAACTGTATACTGTAGACGGTTTGAATAAGTTAAGAAATTGTATAAACGATACTTTGTTAGTGTATTCGTACACTCTCGAGCGGCAGCTATATGTCAGCTGATCTAATCACAGCCAAATGTAAAACAAAAAGAAGTCAGCAATACTCGATTTTTAAAACACACCCGAAATTTAAAAACAAAAGTACACGCTTTCTTAATGTGCAATTAACTATTTAAAGAGTAGCAATTTTCTAGAATAAGATGTTTTCCCCAAAAAATAGTGGTTTGCTGATGAAATCGGATGCCGTATTTTTAGCTATGATTGAAATGGATGTAGACTCGGCATAATTTTTTCGTTTCGTATTTAATGACACTAAGAAAACTAATTTTAGTTTCTTCATCTAAATGTAAGTATTGTATAACACGAAGAGAGAGAGAGAGAGAGAATGAATCAGCTGTTGTAATCAAATGGCGTGTTTTTGTTTCGTGAGAATTTCATCGCCACGACCATAACAACAACATACTGTACTGAACTTTACAGTATTATACAGACTACTCTAATATGATAAAGTAAAATATTTTTAATCTATTTTATATGAAATGGGGCTTTTTTTTTTTGTTTAAAATTTACATTTACGTATGTAAAACAATTCTCTCTCTCTCTCTCTCTCTCTCTCTCTCTCTCTCTCTCTCTCTCTCTCTCTCGTAAATTGTTTTCCTGCTTTGCTACGTATGTATGATTTTATATAGATACGGTAAATAATATTTGTAATAACATATTTAATAAAAGCTTTTACTGTAATATCATTATTTATCACTTTCATCATGCGCATTAAATGCCTTCGTTTGTTTACTGAGCGTACTTTATGATGCCGTCGTTTCAGTCGGCGTCATAAAGAAAAACATTTCATTTGGAAGTCCTAAGAAAAATTAAGTAAAACATTGGTAATAACAAAATCAACATACTGTACTGAATAATCAATATTATCGATGCAAAAACTAACCTATACACAGATGTGTAAATGCGTTTGTTTCTTCATTATGATCAGAGATAAACGTAAACAAAACATTGGTTGCCATTTTTTATCGTGCTTTTTGGCGTGTTTAGGAAACGCATGATATAAAGTCGCCTTTAATATTTGTGCCTGTTTCAGTTTAGGGTACTGTAGTACATGCATTAAGTGTTCTGTACATTAAAGGGTAGTTTGTTAACAGTACTGTACTACGTACAAGGGAAGGTTTTAAAAGTCTGAATATATATGTTAAATAAATAGGTAAATATGGTGTCACTACTTCGCGGATTTTCACCTATCGCGGTCGGGTCTGGAACCTATCTACCGCGATAAACGAGGGTTCACTGTATTCTTGATACGCCACATAGCAATCTTCACCCAGAATAGAATTAACACTTCGAGGGGTCAAAGTGGCAAGAAAACGAAAAACGAGAATGAAAGGAGAGCCGTTAATAAGGTACCTCTCCTATCCTGCTTCCAGTGTGTATACAATGCCGCCGACGGCGCCATCTTCATTCCTTTTTCCGTAGCTCAACAACTCGGTGTTTTTCCCTGTGTTTTCTCGTGAATCTTGGAATATTTCAACTTTATGATGCTTTCTCCAGCCTCTTCTGCCTCTGGAAAGTTGAGTATTATCTTTATTATGTATAGATGTAATCTCTTGGTGTTTTTAAATAAATCAAACGTGATATTTACGTTTACAAGAGCTGTTGCCTACCGGAGGCGTCCTGGACGCTGTTGCTCGCCATGCACGAGTCATTTAGTTAGCCAGAGCGACGTTCCCGGTCCTTATGTTTTAATAATTTTAGCTATTTAGGTTTACAATAGGAATTCTTTATATGATGCCGTTAGTATTTCAGTTTCGGCGATTGAGGTAACCGATCCTAGCCTACGCTAGGCTTCATAGCCTAGGCGTTTGGCCCTAGTACTTTCATGCATGATATACAGATTTTTGAGTGTTTTAAAATTTATTGAAGCTATAGGCAGTTTTATACATATAAGATATTGTTAATATTTTCTTCCAAGATCATATACGAGAAAGTTTTGGTGATTTAGGTAATCGATTCTCTCCGCGCCTAGGCTAGTAGCCTATGGAGCTTTAGTATACTTTCGCACACTCCCCGGTTGCTCTTTTCTCCTTGGAGATTAAGTGCAATCCCTTTTCCCTCTGTATTAAGCCTAAGGCTTAACCCTAATGGTTTTATCTGAATAAACATTCAGATATAACTATATTAGGGTGTTTCTGTTCTATTCCTGTAACCAGAGAATCTGGCTTCAGGGGTGGGCAGAACAACAGAGTATTTAGTGTGGGGTCTGTTTCTTTCTAGCATAGAGAATGAGATTCCTTTGCTAGGTTAGGAGCAGACATAGGTGGCTTAGCCTCCCTAGACCACATCTGAAGGTTTCTGTACAAGATGATTCCTTCTTCTAGTGATCTAGCAGACTAGTCCAGTGTTTTTGTTCTCGGATTGAAGGTTAAGATTCTTCTTTTCCTTGTTAATAACAACATCAAACTTTGTTTTAGTATTGAGGGAGGTGGTAAGTATTGCTGACCTCCCTCCCATGATAATCCCTAGGCTAGGATGAGCTTTCTTGGCCGTGGGATGATCTCATACTACAGCAGAGTTTGTAGGACCCTCTTCTCCCTTTCCCCCCTATCCTTAGTAATGGCCTAGCTATTTCATCTCTTGGCCGTCGTTCTACATTTGTACCTAGTGTAGGTTAAGATGGGGAACTGGCTCAGTCCTTTGCCAGCCGGCAAGATCGTGCCGGCCGGCAGAGGCCTAACTTCTGTAGAGTGTTCCCCAGACCTCCCTTGGTCTTACATCCATGTCTGTCAGTAGAGCCCGGCAGGCAATGGATAGAAGGAAGCCTGAATTTTACATTCTCCCCTTCCTTATGTTCACTCTTTCTGGATGGAGGGCTGTAAGGCAGTGCTGTCTTATATCCTTACATCCATTCTGTTTTCTTTTAGTGTACAGTGATCCCTCGTTTATCGCGGTAGATAGGTTCCAGACCCGACCGCGATAGGTGAAAATCCGCGAAGTAGTGACACCATATTTACGTATTTATTTAACATGTATATTCAGACTTTTAAAACCTTCCCTTGTACGTAGTACTGTTAACAAACTACCCTTTAATGTACAGAACACTTAATGCATGTACTACAGTACCCTAAACTAAAACAGGCACAAATATTAAAGGCGATTTTATCTCATGCGTTTCCTAAACACGCCAAAAAGCACGATAAAAAATGGCAACCAATGTTTTGTTTACGTTTATCTCTGATCATAATGAAGAAGAAAAACGCATTAGTGTACACATCTGTGTATAGGTTAGTTTTTGCATCGATTATATTGATTATACAGTATGTTGATTTTGTTATTACCAATGTTTTACTTAATTTTTCTTAGGACTTCCAAATGAAATGTTTTTCTTTATGACGCCGCCTGAAACGGCGGTGTCATAAAGTACGCTCCATCTTCAATCGTAATAAACAAACGAAGGCATTTAACGCGCATGATGAAAGTGATAAATAATGATATTACAGTAAAAGCTTTTAGAAAATATGTTATTACAAATATTATTTACCGTATCTATATAAAATCATAAATACATAGCAAAGCAGGAAAACAATTTACGAGAGAGAGAGAGAGAGAGAGAGAGGTTATTACAAATATTTTATTTTATCATATTACAGTAGTCTGTATAATACTGTAAAGTTCAGTACAGTATGTTGTTGTTAGTCGTGGCGATGAAACTCTCACGAAACAAAAACACGGCATTCGATTACAACAGTTGATCTCTCTCTCTCTCTCTCTCTCTCTCTCTCTCTCTCTCTCTCTCTCTCTCTCTCTCTCTCTCTCTCTCTCTCTCTCTCTCTTTTGTTATACAATACTTACATATAGATGAAGAAACTAAAATTAGTTTTCTTAGTGTCAATTAAATACGAAACGAAAAAATTATGCCGAGTTTACAGTACATCCATTTCAATCGTTGCTAAAAATACGGCATCCGATTTCATCAGCAAACCACTATTTTTTGGGAAACATCATTTTATTCTAGAAAATTGCTACTCTTTAAATAGTTAATTGCACATTAAGAAAGCGTGTACTTTTGTTTTTAAATTCCGGGTGTGTTTTAAAAATCGAGTATTGTTGACTTCTTTTTGTTTTACTATTGGCTGTGATCAGATCAGCTGACGTCTAGCTGCCGCTCTTGAGAGCGTACGAATACACTAACAAAGTATCGTTTATACCATTTCTTAACTTATTCAAACCGTCTATACAGTTGATATTACATAAGCACCAATGTGTTATAACCTATCAAATTTTTTTTGTTTATTACATTTAAACACACACACACACACTCTCTCTCTCTCTCTCTCTCTCTCTCTCTCTCTCTCTCTCTCTCTCTCTCTCTGGGCTACTTTTCACTACCTCCCATTCCTTACCTCTCTCTATCTCTCTAACAAATTATATCTTTGTTGCTCCTCAAAGTTTCATTTATATGGAAAATCAATCATGATTCAATTTTCCTTACTTTCTCTAATCTCGCACCATCGATCACATCGCGGTATTTTCGAAATTTCCGGAAAATCCGCGATATATGTATATACATGCGTTATGAAAAAAATCCGCGAAGTGGTGAATCCGCGTTAGTCGAACCGTGAAGTAGCGAGGGATCACTGTACCCCTAGCCCAGCTGCCCGCTAAGTGGCCGGCAGCTGGGCAGGTGGAAGTTCTCTGGTTCTTTTTACTGCCGGCCGGCATAGGTAGCCCACCATTGCTGGCTGGCAACAGAAGCACACTATAAGATCTGGCGGCCGCTACGATTAGTGGCCGGCAGCTGGGTGCTAGTGTTTATAGTTGCCGGCCGGCACACACAACTGAACCAGCGATCTTCCGCCCAGTAGTCTAAAGGTAGTATACCTTGGAATTATATTAAGGTACGTGCCGGCCGGCAGGTTTTTGTATTGTATACAGTTGCCAGTATTTTTACAGTATAGTATATACTGCATGGAGAAAACTATAGTATAGAATATATTGTAACACTAAGTTCTTCCAACATACTTGTGTTGTCTTGTACAGCCTTTTGTTGAGACTTTATAGATTGAAGAAAGTGAGTTCTTTCTTTATTAATTATCCAGTATATTAAAATTATTTATAATGGTGTGATCTATACCTACATTTCCTCTGGGAAATATGATGAAGGTTATTCTAGAATAAGATTTAACCTTAGTTTTATCATCTGGAAGGTTACAACAATTAGCTGGGCAGGAAATACAAGTATGTGTCTTTCCTTCTTTCCTTTCTAGCTTAGTTATTTTAAGCTATATATATTAACATTAGTTATCCAGTGATATGTTTTTCACTTGATACTCATGGAATTTCTTCTCTTTACAGGAGGACCATCCGAAGTGCGGGAGCATGTTCTGCAACGTCCGCAGCAAAATCTTCTGTGGACATGAGTTGTGCAGGAGGCACGCAGCTTGCGCAGTCTCCAAAGGTGATCTCCGGTATTGGGACCCTCAGGTATGTACGATTTGCACTAACCTGATTACCGAGGCATTTGACGCCTCTAAGTCGGCGGAGTCAAGGGACACAGCTAGGGAAAAGCTTCGAACCGGGGTGAGGGGCTTCCAGAAGAATACTTCTGGCCCCTATCCTCCAAGTGAGAAGATGAGGGCTTACCTTTTTCCTAAGGCATCAGCGGATGCAGTGATTCCTCAGCCTCATGTGGAGATACCATTAGTTCAGATTCGGGTTGATTCTGAAGTCTCGGACGCCCTACAAGACATCCAACTGGACGATAGGATGTCTGAGTACACTGAAAACGACCTTCTGGCAGAAGACCAAGAAGAGGAGCTGACCCAGGCTCCGGATACAGAGGAAGAAGAAATCGACGAGGGGTCGGTTACATTGGTTCAGGCCCCGAAAACCTGTTCCCTCAACATTGTCTGCTATCCCAGATGATCTGGGAAGGACTCTCTCTTCCATCGTTGAAATGATTCAACAGATGCAGAAGAAGAACGATGAAAAGGAAGCTGCAATGAAGTTGGAGATGCGGAGACTTGCAGCATCACGTGGGCCCCAGAAGAAGCTCAACGTGAAGGATCTTCCTTTGTGCTCGGATGCTAATCCTTGGAGGTATGCCGAGCACATGTCTATGACAACTGGGAAGATGTCATATCGGAGAAGTTGGGTTCAATTCCCTTTGAAGAAGTGGAATTCTGGCTCAACAAGGAGTCTTACCCGGACTGCTATGTCCGTCTTAGGAAGGAGCCATCCTCAAAGGAAGGGACGGAGCCAAATGAGGTCATAGTTTTTGACCATAGTAAAGCACAGGCTTTACTATCGAGCTCAATGAAAGAGAGGGGCTTCACAAACTCAAAGGTACCTTCTTTGAGTAAGAAGCATCCTTCCTTTGTGGCTTCTCCTACCAGAGCCTTTCCCTTTATGGAGAAGGGATTTAAGGCTGCCTTTAAAGCGGTTGAGGCAGGGAAACCATGTCCCTCCTTGGAGAATGTAAACCTCTGTCCCTGACCTTACCCATGGACCAGAAAGACTGGAAGGACGTCCATCTTACCTTCTCAGTCGGGAAGTTGGAGGCTGATATTGCCGGACGTCGGTTCTGTGAAGACCTTCCAAATCTGTCAGATTTTCTCTTGCGCAGGGGGCAAGAGACAAAAGAGAGACTTGCTGCATCAATGTCATTACAAACGACTCTGGAAACGATGGCAAGTGACCCCAAAGTCCAAGATATGTTTATGTTAGTGGCTAAAACCCATCTGGCCACAGTAACAAAGGACCTCTACAGTTTCATCAAAGCTAGGAGAGCTTGTAGAGAGTTCGTGTTCGCCTCGGCTGCAGTGAGGCATGAACCGAGGAAACTGATCTCCTCTTGCATATGGGGTAAAGACCTCTTCCCTAGCAAAGTGGTCAAAGAGGTAGTGGATAAGGCTGCCACAGAGAATAGAAACTTTCTCCAGAAGTGGGGCCTAACTCTTAAAAGAAAGTCTTCCCCGGATGAGGGTCCCCAACCTAAAAGGAAGACTAAGAAACCTAGGCTATCCTCTCGGCCAACCAAACATTATAGGCAGCAGCAGCAATAACTTCCCTTGACCGCAGTGCCTCAGATGGTGGCACAAACCCCAACCACGTACCAGTTGGTACCTCAAGCCGTGACAACTCAGTCACCGGCATTTAACCCAGCCTTCGAAAGGCAGACAACTATCTTTCGCCCAAGAGCTAGCGGAACAGCCAGAGGTTCATCTAGACGCCCTTCAAGAGGAAGGGGGTTCAGGGGAGGACGAGGTCAAGGAGGCAAGGCCTCAGGTCAACAACAGCAGAAGTGAAACACTTCCGGTAGGAGGGAGAGTTCATCTTTTTCGGGATCGTTGGACCTTCGATCCCTGGGCCCACAGCCTAATCAAGAATGGACTTGGTTGGAGCTGGTACAGCACTCCACCTCCGTTCCCACAATTCTTCCAACACACTACTTCCGTTCTGGAAGAATATATTCGAGAACTCTTGGAGAAAAGAGTAAGTCGAAGGGTAAAGTCCATCAAGTTCTGAGGAAGGCTGTTTTGTGTTTCAAAGGACTCAGAAAAAGTCAGAGTCTTTACAAGTTCAGGATGTTGACACTTCAACACATAAGGACCTTACTATCCAAACGGGCATTTACCGTCTCTATAGACTTGTCAGACGTTTATTGGCATATTCCAATTAGTTGTCTCCTCTCCTCCTACCTAGGGTTCAAGCTACAACGAAGACTCTATGCCTTCAGGCTAAACATAGCCCCAAGAATTTTCACGAAGCTTGTGAACGCAGGTCTCCAACAATTACGCCCAAAGGGAATCCAAGTAGTGGCCTACTTGGACGACTGGGTGGTGTGGGCAGCAACCAGGACAGAATGCATGCAAGTTTCCCAACAGGTGATCCAGTTCCTGGAACATCTAGGATTCAAGATCAACAGAAAAAAGTCTCGACTTTCTCCATCTCAAAAGTTTCAGTGGTTGGGAATCCACTGGGACTTACTGTCACACCAACTTTCCATCCCTGTAAAGAAGAGGAAAGAAATAGCAGGTTCTGTCAAGAGACTACTAGAATCCAAAAGGATATCAAGATGCGAACAGTAGAGAGTGCTGAGCTCTCTTCAGTTTGCCTCAGTAACAGACCCAGTGCTAAGAGCACAGCTAAAGGATGCAACCGGAGTTTGGAGAAAATATGCATCAAACGTGCGAAGAGATCTGATAAGACCAATACCGACTCGTCTGCGAATGCTTCTCAAGCCGTGGTCCAAAGCCAAGCAACTGAAGAAATCGGTACTTCTTCAGCCACCTCCCCCCTCATTGTCTATTCATACAGACACTTTGAAAGAAGGATGGGGAGGTCATTCTCACCAGAAGAAAGTCCAAGGAACTTGGTTCAACCTATTCAAGAAGTTTCATATAAACTTTCTGGAAGCCATGGCAGTACTTCTTACCTTGAAGAAAGTTTTTCCTCGCTATTCGATCCACATAAGATTGGTACTAGACAGCGAGGTGATAGTGAGATGCCTGAATCGACAAGGATCGTGGTCACCTCAAATCAACCAAGTGATGTTGGCCATCTTCCGGCTAGCGGAAAAGAAGAGATGGCACTTGTCAGCAGTTCACCTTCAAGGAGTCCGCAATGTGACGGCGGGCGCTCTATCCAGGCTCACGCCGATAGAGTCGGAATGGTCCCTGGACGCAGGATCATTCTCTTTCATCTTGAGTCAAGTCCCGGAACTGCAGATAGACCTCTTTGCGACAAAGGGCAACAAGAAGTTACATCTTTACGTGTCCCCATACGAGGATCCTTTAGCGGAAGCAGTGGACGCTATGACCCTCGACTGGAACAGATGGTCCAGGATTTACCTGTTCCCTCCGCACAACCTTCTACTGAGGGTCCTCGACAAACTGAGATCTTTCGAGGGGAAAGCGGCAATAGTGGCTCACAAGTGGCCGAACAGCGTTTGGTTCCCGCTGGCATTAGAACTACAGCTGAAGTTTCTACCGCTATCGGATCCAGTTTTGACTCAGCGAGTTCAGAAGTCGACTGTCTTCGCTTCATCACAGAAAACCCGGAACCTGCAGCTCATGATTTTCTCTCCCTAGCAGAGAGAAAAAGATTCGGGATATCAAGAGACAGTATAGACTTTTTAGAGGAATACAAGTCCAAATCTACCAGAAGACAATATGAGTCATCATGGAGGAAGTGGGTGTCCTTTGTCAAGGCGAAGAATCCACAAAAGATCTCGACAGACTTCTGCCTTTCATTCTTCATCCACCTCCATGGTCAAGGTTTTTTCAGCCAACACAATATCAACGTGTAAGTCCGCCTTGACAAGACCTATTCTATATGCCTTCCAAGTCGACCTCTCTAATGACATTTTTAACAAAATTCCGAAGGCCTGTGCTAGGCTCAGACCATCAGCACCTCCGAAACCCATTTCATGGTCTTTGGATAAGGTTCTTCATTTTGCTTCAATGATGAATAATGAGGAGTGTGCTTTTAAGGATTTGACCCAAAAAGTTATATTTCTGTTTGCACTCGCTTCGGGGGCTAGAGTTAGTGAAAAAGTAGCCCTCTTGAGAGAGGAAGGTCATGTTCAGTTCTTAGATAGGGGAGAACTGAACCTTTTTCCGGACCCAACGTTTCTCGCCAAGAATGAGTTACCCAGCAATAGGTGGGGTCCCTGGAGAATCTGCCCTCTGAAAGAAGATGCATCTATGTCCAGTGGAGTGCCTAAAGGTCTATCCTCATAGAACTTCAGACTTTAGGGGAGGTCAGCTGTTTAGGGGAGAAACATCAGGCTTAAATTTATCTCTGAAGCAACTAAGGGTGAAAATCGCCTATTTTATTCACAGAGCGGATCCAGATAGTACACATGCAGGTCATGATCCGAGAAAAGTTGCCTCTTCCATAAATTTCTTTAATAATATGGATTTCGAACATCTTTGCTCATACACTGGCTGGAAGTCATCCAGATTATTCTTTAGACACTATGCAAAGCAAGTGGAGCAACTGAAGAGGTCTGTGGTGGCAGTAGGTAGTGTCGTTAAACCTGCTGTTTAGTAAGGGTGGGTGTGTAGTCACGGACTGTTTCTACAGACTAAGCGTTAGGCCACTAAGGTGTCCTTATTAACTGTTCCATAAACAAAGGTGAACCAAGCATAAGTGCAGACACGTGTGCCAAGCGTTTCTGACGCTAGTGTGATTGAGTAGTAAGACAGACTATGATATAATGATAATATTTCGATATTAAAGGTGGCGTATATGGTTTTTCCTTTCAGATGAAACAATATTTTCTGTTTACTATGATCCTTATGCTTATTTATTGGTTCATCCACATCTTGTAATTTTATAATTTTTGATTAACCTATATATTTTTATTGATTGTCAATAAACTAGTTCTTTGTGAACCTTGCGTCTTATTTGCCTATGTCATTTTACTAGAAAATGGTTTAGCATTACTTTAAAACTATGGATAATTTTAACATGAATAATCCTAAAATATTGTTCCTTGCTACAAGCAAACATTCATTGGTTTATGCTTTCCCCAAGTAGGAAAGACTTCATACCCAATAGGGATGGTGGTGGATATGCAAAATTTATTCCTACACGGATATAAACCTTTGTCCAATCCAGTGATAAGAACGGGCACACCAGGGGACTTGTCGGTATTTCATACCGACATTGGTGGTTCTTATACAAACTTTGCTTTATAACATATAGGGTGAGACCGCTATAATAGCTTGTCTGTTAGTCATCCATAGGTATATGTACTCCTCGAGACTTTTTCAAGAGTCTAGTATGACTCTTCTCTGTAGGGGGCAGGAGGCACTAACATGGTTTATGCGCAGATGAAATGATGTATGACGGTAACATCATAGGTCTCTAGGTCTATGCTGACCAGGAAATACTTTCTTGAGAGTACGGCACGATTTGAGAATCCACAGATACAGTAATGCTCTGGTATACTTCCATCAGGACGACATGGCCTGAGGCCAAAAAACGGATTTTGAGCGAAGCGAAAAATCTATTTTTGGGTGAGATAGCCATGTCATCCTGATGGACCCGCCTTTCCTTTTCAATAAAAAGGGCTATAGGACCCCTCCCTATAATGCAGTATCTGTAGCACCTTGTGTATCGCTACAAGGAATGAAGATGGCGCCGTCGGCGGCATTGTATACACACTGGAAGCGGGATAGGAGAGGTACCTTATTAACGGCTCTCCTTTCATTCTCGTTTTTCGTTTTTTTGCCACTTTGACCCCTCGAAATGTTAATTCTATTCGGGGTGAAGATTGCTATGTGGTGTGTCAAGAATACGTCCTCTGATATTATGTGATATCCCATGTTAAGTTTATTTAGGGATATTCGCTCCAGGAGTTAGAATTCTGGATACCTTGAGGTAAATTCTCTGGAATATCACCGTAGTCAAATATACCCTAGGAAGCTACCCTTAAAGGAACTTCCATCAGGACGACATGGCTATCTCATCCAAAAATAGATTTTTCGCTTCGCTCAAAATCCGTTTTGTATCGTTATTTATGAAAAGTAAATTCTTCTTAAATACCAAAGTATTTAAGTGGTATAAGATAAAAAGGAATATGTTATTTTACAATTATATTTGTCCTTTTAGTATTTTTTCTCTAACTAATCTTTTTGTAGAGATTAAAGAAAATTAGCGTACAGTTAATTTAACACAACGTAATATTCATGACAATCGATATAGTCTCAAGATTCTTTGTATCGTTATTTTGTTGTTTGTTTTTGGGAATACTAAATTTTTTTCGTATAATATATATAGTTGTTCCAATTGTAAAATGTGACTAATCAGCTTTTATTGGAAACCCTTAAGTAATAAGGGTTATTTACATATATATTTTTGAATATATAACTTCCCTGGTAGTTACATATATATAGCTTAAGTCCCGCGTTTTGACGCGGCTCGACAGAAATTCAATTTCACGGCAATTGCCGCCATGACAGTAGGTGGTCATACATGAGCGCCATCTCTTATAGGTTACCAGAACCATCCCCGACATTCTTCAGAAATTCCCTGTCGTTGATCGAGTCAACACCTAGGAAATTCGTTTCGCTGATGTATTACTGTACTTTATTCTACAATTTGGTTAAGTACCTTTTGTCTGATTATTGTTAATGGCTTTCGCTGCCTTTCAACTATCGAAGATATTGAATAGGATATTTTTTTGTTGGTCCAACTCAGACAGTTTAATTTAACTTGATTTTCAAGATGGCTCCTTTGTTGTTAAACTTTATGTGTGAGGGGCTAGACTGAGTTTCGAGCTGCTCTTGGTTCCCACACAGTAATTAGCAGGGAGCATGTATGTATTTGTTTTCTTTCTATGTTCGTAAGATTGAGGGATCAAGGAATTTTTTCCCCCTACTTTATTAACTAACGAACAACTCTTAAAGATATAATGAAAGGAAAAATATTTATACATTAAAACATTGTGACGTCGCAATTATGTGACGTAAACTCTTAGCAGAGCGAGATCTGAATGCCTTGAAGGAATTCAGTCCGCTATCGCGATGATGTCACAATCCTGTGACGTAATCTTCTTAGTATGTGATTTATTTTCTTTTCTTGCAAGAAATGTTTAGAATATTAACTTACTAAGCATAAGTATGTTTATAATGTAGGGAAATATATTATTTTCAAGTATATATATGTCCTATTAGTATATTTCCCTTAGTTAATTTTCAATTTATTTAAGATTTCACGAGCGTACAGTCATTTTACGCTCATAGTACTACTAAGGCAGATGTCAGATAATAAAATACTTGTATCGTTATTTAATATTTCGATTTTGAGAATACTAATATTAATTATTTAACCTATTGTATTTTCTTTATGGCTCTTGGCGAAAGAGTATAATCTCTCGCAACGGGCAGGTCTATTATGATCTTTTGAAATAGTTAAAAGTGCTAGTGTTCAATGGCACGTAAAATGACGCAATGCAGTCAATTTGCGATACGTAATACTCTTGACAATACTGTAGTTATTGTTTCACAATACTTATATCGTTATTTTATATTTGGATTTTGAGAATATTAATATTAATCATTTAACCATTGTATTTTCTTTCTAGCCCCTGGCGAAAAAGTATAATCTCTCGCAACGGGAAGGTCTATTAAGACCTAATATGAAATAGTTAGAAGTGCTAGTGTTCAATGTCACGTAAAATGACGCAGTGCAGTGGAGGGTGTGTTCATTCGTGTTTGTCATACTCCTAGCCCTGGACCTCTTCCATGCTCCCCAACCCCTGGTAGAAGGAAAGTCGAAAGGCTAAGGGAGATGTCAGACCTTGATCAGCGACCTAACGTCCCCTCGAGCGTTTCTGTTGTTGTATCCCAGTGCGCTCACCCTCGCCATTGGAAAGGCGAGGTAAAAGTGTTATCCTCACCATCGGTTGATTTGAAACTGGCGTTTTAAGTTTTCCCGTCCCACTAGACAAGAGATTGGGTCGCCATGGGACCGAGCGTCGAGATCGCTCCCTCACAGCGATCTGTACGCGTTTTCGGGAGGCGACATAGTTCTTGTCGCTCACTCACAGCACGCATGCAGCATGCGGGACGCATGCAGCATGCGGGACGCATGCTGGGGGTTGCATTACAAGGATTTTGACGCTCCCTCACAGCATGCTTAACACATGCAGCAACCTGGACGCATGCAGCAGTCTGGACCTATGCTGGACGCATGCAGTCAGGATTTGTCCACACAGCATGATAGACAAACAGTTGTCTCTCCTGCGCGACTTGCTGGACGCGATACTATTATTATTATTATTATTATTATTATTATTATTATTATTACTAGCCAAGGTACAACCCTAGTTGGAAAAGCAAGATGCTATAAGCCCAAGGGCTTCAATAGGGAAAAATAGCTCAGTGAGGAAAGGAAATGAATAAATGATGAGAATAAATTAACAATATGTCCTTTAAAAACTACGGGTATTAACAACGTCAAAAACAGATATGTCATATATAAACTATAAAAAGACTCATGTCAGCCTGGTCAACATAAAAACATTTGCTCCAACTTTGAACTTTTGAAGTTCTACTGATTCAACTACCCAATTAGGAAAATCATTCCACAACTTGGTAACACCTGGAATAAAACTTATAGAATACTGTGTAGTATTGAGCCTCATGATGGAGAAGGCCTGTCTATTAGAACGCTTCTTCGAGTCACGCGGTAAACATACAGCATGCGGGACGCATGCAGCACGCTGGAACCTCACAGCAACATGGATGCATGCAGCAATCTGGATGCATGCAGCAATCTGGACGCATGCAGCAATCTGGACGCATGCTGATCTCATGCAGTCAGGACTTGTCCTCGCTGCATGATAGACAAGTGGTTGTCTCTCCTTCGCGACTCTCTGGACGCACTGCTAACGTTCCCTCGCGTCACGCTGTTGACATACAGCATGCTGAACGCACGCTGGACGCACGCGAGCAGGACTTACCCTCGCAGCGTGTGGGATCACGATGTTGATGCTTCCTTACAGCATGATGGACTTATGCTGGAAGCACTTGAACCTGTCTCTCCCTTGAGACTTGCAGAACGTAAACGTGATACTTCTCACAATTGGATGGTATCCTTTACAATGTTCCATCAGGACAGGATGAGTTCTTTATGGAAGACGATAACTGACAGGATGACGCGGTTTTGTCTCCTACCCATTCGACTCAGGACATCGATGTTCTTTTAGCCAAAGTTTTAGAGGACGAATCTCAGGATTCGCTGCAGACAGCTGATTTTAAAAAGCTACTGACAGTTTTGACATCTCTGTATCCAGAAGACTTACTCAACCTATGCCTTAGAGTCCGCCCTCTCAGTTTTTGAAGGGCAGACCCCGAAAAACATCCTCCTTCAAGAAGGTGGTTCTCGCTAGATCGGTTGAGAGAAGTTTCTCAACTCTCAACCAATGGACGTCCAAGAGGAAGGATCTAGGGAAGACCTCCTTTTCCTTTCCTACAACTAGACTGACCTCCAGATGTAGTGTGTGTTATTCAACTGGGGAAGTTCTTGGTTTGGGAGTGCCTGCCTCCTAAGGAGACTTCTCCAGACTTGACTCCTCACTCAGGTCAGCCATGAGCAAGTCAAAGATTATGTGGTCCAATTCTGAAATGGACCATCTGCTGAAGGGAATTTTTAGGACAATGGAAGTCTTCAGCCTTATGGACTGGACTCTCGGAGCTCTCACAGAGGCCACAGACCCTAAGAACGAGGCTCAGATACATCTGATTGCCTGTCTGGATAAGGCCATGAGGGATGGCTCCATCGAACTTTCCGCCCTTTTTCACGGCAGGAGTTTTTTAAAAGAGGGCTATGCTTTGTTACTTCTTATCTTCAGGTTTTTCCCTTGTTCAGAGATCTGAATTTTTATTTGCTTCGTTGGGTAATCATCTTTTCCCTCCGGACTTAGTGAAAGATTTGTCGGCAGCTCTGGCACAACAGGCTACGCATGATTTTATCGCTAGGACTGCTAAGAAAGTTCTTCCAGCTAGCTTTTTAGCCAGAAAACAAAAGGAGGCTCCTCCCATTCGTCAGCCCCTTTGTGGGAGAGCCCTTTCAAGGGGAACTCAGAGGATTACGGCTGGAGGTCAAGCTTGCAGATTCCCAAGACAGCAAACCAATCAAGGAAGTGAGACATGCAATTTCCAGACACTAGTGGGAGCCAGGCTTTCCCACTTTTTGGCAAGAGTGGAGCCAAAGGAGGGCAGACATCTGGACGATCAATGTCCTCAAGGAGGGATACAAGATCGCCTTTCTGAGAATGCCTCCCATATCGTCGATACCCTTTGAGTTGACAACAACCCACTCAGGGCACAAGGCAGCAGCTCTTCAAGAGCAATGAATCTTATGCTGTCAAAATCAGCCATAGAAGTGGTAGAGGACACTTCCTCGGAGGGGTTTTTACAACAGACTTTTCCTAGTTCCGAAAAGCTCGGGTGGATGTAGACCTGTTGTGGACGTCAGTCCATTGAACAAGTTTGTCAGCATAATAAAATTTGCCATGGAAAATTCAGCGTCAGTCCCTTGGCAGGCACCAGACAGGAAGACTGGGTGGTGTCATTGAATCTGCAGGACGCGTATTTCTATATCCTGATACACCCGGACCACAGAAAATTTCTAAGGTTCGTGTTCCTCAAGACCATTTATCAGTTCAAAGCACTCTGTTTTGGACTGAGCATGGCTCCTTACGTTTTTATCCGGGTGATGTCCAACGTGGCTCGCTGGCTTCTCCTAAAGGGAGTAAGGATTTTCTTTGTACCTGGATGACTGGCTACTCAGAGCAGGATCGCAAGTAAAGTCTCTGGAGGCTCTTCTATTGATAATGTCCTTAACGCAACAGTTAGGCTTGATGGTAAACCTGGCCAAATCTCAACTAATACCCTCACAGAATATCATTTATCATGGGATGAGAATCAGTTCAGATCGCGCACAAGGCGCGCCAGAAATGTCGCAAGGACTTTCCCCTGGTGGTCACCTGACTACGGTTGACAATCTCTCTCAGCGATCAGTACACGGTTCAGTTCGCGCACACAGCGCTCATCAAGTGTCTGATCTGTCTGAACTAAAGAGGTCGATTTCGTCCCTGGTTTGACTCTTACGATTCTCGAACAGGGGTCCGTGGGTAGAGTCTCAGAGGAAATGGGACATAAATATCAAAGAGCTAGTGGCCATTCACCTAGCCCTCATTCACTTTCAGAAGGAAGTCCGAGGAAGATTGATTCAGATCAACGCAGACAACACCACTGCGTTGGCTTACATCAAAAAGCAGGGAGGAACTCATTCGGCCTCATTTTACGAGGCTGCGAAAGATCTACTTCTCTGGTTGAAAGGGAAGGACATAACCCTGATTACTCGCTTCATAGAAGGGGAGAAAAACATCAGGGCGGATCTTCTCAACAGAAGGCAAGTTCTAACTACAAAGTGGACCCCGCATCACGAGGTGTGCACCAGCCTTTGGATGTTTTGGGGTCAACCCTCGATAGACCTCTTCGCCACACAAGTGACAAAGAGGTAGCCAGTATTTTTCTCTCCAGTACCAGACCAGGAAGCAGCCACAGTGGACGCTTTTCTTCTGAACTGGGAGGGTCTAAACGTGTACGCTTTTCCTCCATTCAAGATCCTGGACAGAGTCCTGAAAAAATTCAGGGAATCCCCCAATATCCGCACGACCCTGATAGCTCCATTTTGGTCCATGAGACCTTGGGTTGCGGAGATGATGGAGTGGCTGGTAGATACCCCCAGAACATTACCACTATTAGGGTTTACCAATCCAGTATGGTGCAGGAGGAACAAACTTTCCTCTACCACTATTGTACCTTTATAGCCAATATAGCAGATTTTCTGTTGTATCTGCGCACAAAAGAGAAGCCGGCGGTGCCTACCATCAAGGGTTAACGCAGCATGCTAGCCTCCGTCTTTCGTCACCGACACATTGACGTGTCAGGTAACAAGGATTTTTCAGATCTCATTAGATCTTTTGAGGCGACTAAGAGGAAGGACAATCCAACCCCCTCTTGGAACCTGGATGTAGTCCTGGCCTTTTTAACCTCAAATAGGTTTGATCCCTTGGACAAAGTGTCTTGGAAGGATCTTACCAAGAAGACTCTTTTTCCTAATTTTATTGACTACAGCCAAAAGAATAGGAGAGTTACAAGCCATCAGCAAGAAGGTGGACTTTAATGGAGACAATGCAGTTTGCTCCCTTCAGCTAGGCTTTCTCGCCAAAAAAGAGAATCCTTATCAACCTTCGCCAAGATCTTTTATCATCCCAGAGCTATCTCACTTAAATTGGACGGGAAAAGGAGAGAGGCCTTTGTCCAGTGAGAGCTCAAAAATTTTCATTTGTACGCGTCCAAACACCTGAGAGGACAAGCAGACAACCTCTGATGCTCAGTTAAAAAGCCCTCTTTGCCTTAATCAAAGAATACCCGGGCTTTTTTTCATTAAGGA
The DNA here is from genome assembly GCF_036898095.1 of Palaemon carinicauda. Lineage (NCBI taxonomy): Eukaryota > Metazoa > Arthropoda > Malacostraca > Decapoda > Palaemonidae > Palaemon > Palaemon carinicauda. The sequence goes on from NC_090729.1 coordinate 92,095,211, forward strand.
TTTGAAAAGGGAAGCTCACCAGAATTGTGAAGTAAGAAGTTTTTCCCTATCCTTAAGGTAAAACCACAATAGGTTAGAGCTCTAGCAACTTCTTGGCTTACAAGCACAATGGTGAGGCTACTTTCTGGTGAAGTAAATCAATCTTCACAGACTGTTATCTCAAGGATGTCCAGACACAGTATAAAGATTGTTGTTCCCTGGGTCCTTTTGTTACCTCCAGCGTCGTAGTTGGAGAAGGGTCTACTGCCTCTTCCCTATAACCTTTTTTTATTATATACCCTTGTATTTTCTTGTACTTGTGTTCACAGGCTGTCTGTGAAGGTTGTTGCAGCCTTCCACAGTCTAGGATGCAAGTCAAGTTAGTTTTTTTATGATTTGTATTTTTAACTTTGGAGTAGGTGGTCAGATTCATTATCCATGACTATGCCAGGGTAGCAAGGGTGGAGGTCTAGCCACGCTAAGGTCGAGGACCTTGTGGCAGCCCCACAGAAACTTTTACAGCCCCCTGAGTTTATCGCTGAGTCTTAAGGAATGCAGGCAAATGAGGCAGATTAATTATGAAGCTTCCGTATCAGGTAAGAACCAGATTGTTAGTACTACTAATTGTAGCTATTAATAATTATACGAATTCCCAATAGGATGAGGTTTTCGACCCACCATCAATGGTGTCAATCAGCTTTATATATGTAACTACCAAGGAAGTTACATATTCAAAAATGTTATTTTTATTATAAAATAAATTTTTAAATATACTTACCTGGTAGTTACATATATAAAAGGGCTCTCCCTCCTCCCCTCTGAAAACACAGGCATGGAATTTCTGAAGAATGTTGGGGATGGTTCTGGTAACCTATGAGAGATGGCACTCATGTATGACCACCTACTGTCATGGCGGCGATTGCCGCAAAATTGAATATCTGTCGTGCCACATCGAAACGCGGGATTCAAGCTATATATATGTAACTACCAGGTAAGTATATTTAAAAATTTATTTTATAATAAAAATACCATATTTTCTTCATTCCTATATTTATTCATTTGATATTTTATATAAAATATTTTGTTACATTTTATATAGGATTCAATACCTATTGCATTCTCATTCAAGCCCTTGACAGAATAGTAAGATCTCTCACATCGGTGGTGTCTACTTTTGGTCTTATGCCAAAGAGCTTAGAAGTGCAAGTTTTTAGTGATAAATTAGTGCAGTGAATTTATTCAATACAGTGGAAGGTGCTTCTGTTCGGACCTGTCGTTATCCTAGACTCAGACCTCTTTCAAGCTCTCTGACCCATGGGAGAAGTAATGTCGCTCGGCTAAATTAAGCAAGAGGCGTAGCCTGGCGCCGAATGTCTTGTAAGACCCGAGCAGAAGTCTCCTCGAGCGTTTTCTGTTGACGATTCCCAGAACGCTCGCCCTCGCGTAGGTAAGGCGAGGTAAAAGTTTTTTCTAACACCGAATGTAGAACTTTGGAGATTGAGCGCCCAGCAAGGCTAGCTACTAACGCTGCTGTAAGAGTTTGGCATGATGTTTTTATCTCAGTGCAACTTCTTGGTTGTCTCATGTTTGATGATCGACCATTCTAGACGCGATCGGCATAGTTCCGAGTGTCTGAATCGCGAAGGTTTTTAATCGCGAGCGTCATTGTTCTGAAAATCACGTGGCGCTGAGCGTCAAGCAGTTGCATGGCGTCAAGCTTCCAGCAGTTGGGTTTGACGTCGAGTGTCAAGCAGTTAGACATGACGCCGAACGTCAAGCAATTACATGCCATCGAGCTTCATGCAGTTGAATGTGACGCCGCGTGTCAAGCATAGCTCCGAGCGTCTGAATCGTGAATGATATTGTTCCGAGAGTCACATGACGCTGATCGCCAAGCAGTTGCATGGCGTCTAGCTTCCAACAGTTGGACTTGACGTCGAATGTTAGGCAATTAGACCTGACGCCGAGTGTCGTGCAGTTCCTTGGCGTCAAGCTTCCAACAGTTGGACTTGACGTCGAGTGTCTAGCAGTTGGAGGTCACACCGAGCGTCAAACAGTTGCATGGCATCAAGAGTCCAGCAGTTGGACTTGACCTCTACTGACAAGATCGAGAACGTCTTAGTTCCGATTGTAATGACCATGATCGTCTAGCGTTGGAACATTGTTACATCAGGCGCTATATTAAAAGATACAGAAATAAATGTTTACTGGAAAAATTTTATTTTCTCAAACCAAGGCCTGCTTGACGTAACTCTTGGTGTCTGTTGGAGAGTGAGAATTAAACCTCTAAAAGCATTGAGGCTAGAATTCAGGACCTTAAGGAGTTGACTCCTAGGAAACAAGACATCTCTACCTCGGTTAGAGACTTGTAGGAGGAAGGGATTGACGATCTCTTTTCCCCTATTTATCTTTTAGTGAAATTCTCTTAGGAGAAGTTCCTAAGATCCTTCTCCCTTCAGTTGAATTTAAGAAACTCATGAGAGTTTTTTCTGAAGAGTTTCCAATTTATTTTGTGCCTGCTTCTCCTCTTCCCACTTTCAGAGTTTTCGATAAGGAATGCGTCGCAGGAGTCTCTGTTTACTAAGATGGTGCTGGTAGGGCAGTGCAATAGCGCGTCCTCAATGCAGCATAAAGAGCCTAACTGCAGATGTTGGTGCAGCAGCATGTTCAGCTGGAGCAGCAGGAAGTGCTTTAGTGCTTTTGTGAGAGAAGGAAATATCCCTTTTTTGCTGTGCGCTTGTGGACTTAGGTCTTTGGGGTCTTGAGTCTGATCCTCCCTCAAAATCCTGATCAACAATGCTGCAGTACAACCGGCTTTGTGAGAGAAGTTGTTGTGCATAGTAAAATTTTCGATCATCTAATAGAACTTGAGGATGATGGTAGACTGGATGCAATGAGGCATTAATACTTATGAAGCCAGCTTCCTTATCAATGAAGCAGGGTAACTTTGCACCACCACCCTTTTTTCTTCCTCTCTCCTCCCTCAAGAGTTGGTCAAAGACACAAGTTTTTGTGTCTAAATCAGCAAGAAAGTTTCTGCATACTTTTTCTCTGAACCGCACAGACAACAATAGGAGCCAGACTTAACTACTTCTAGCGAGCCTGGGAGAGGAGAGGAGCAGACCTTTGGTCCGTGCTTTCACTAAAGGATGGCTGCGAAATCTTTTTCCTAGTGAAACCTCCTTTATTAGTTACTCCGATAGACCTTTCTGCCTAATACAGAGAGGAGCCTAAGAGACAGGCTATGCAACATCAAATGTCTCTCTTTTTGGAGAGGGAGGCTATTGCCCGGTACTGGATGTCACTGCTCTCAATGCCTTTGTTCAGAAGACAAAGTTCTCCATGGAGACATCGAAATCAGTCCTTACAGCAGTAAGAAAGGTCCAGTGGATGTTCTCTTTAGATCTCCAGGATGCTTACTTCCACATCCTCATCAAGCTGAACTTCAAGCAATACCTGAAGGTTCGTGTATAGTAGGAAGTTGTCCAGTTTTTTTTTGGGCTCTTTGTTTCGGTCTAAGCACCACCCCTCAAATAGAGGGTGCGTCTGTTAGGATCTGTCGTTTTTCTAATCCTTAGACCTCTTCCAAGGAATGTCAATTTTAAACTTCTTCCAGCTCCCTATTCCCTGGGAGAAGGAATATCGAACGACAAAGGAAACGAGAGGCTTTAGCTCCCAAGCAGACACCTACTCAAGCATACCTTTTAACGCTTCCCAGGACGCTCACCTTCATCATTTTTCGTCATCTTCGGATGACGCAGCACCCAGACAAGGCGGGCTTCAACTTCCAGACCTCTGAAGAGGAAGGTAGACACGGTCAATCAGCGTCCTATCATGACAACGCAAGCTTCTGGTTGTAGTCTTTGGAACAGTCCTGAGCGTTTTTTCTTTCTACCGAAGAAAACTCTCTTACCTAACATCCTTTTAGGATTTCGGCAACTGTCAATAACGTCCAACTCACCCAGTTGCAGGACAGTTGTCTGAGCCTAGCATGACATCGGTTCATGCTCCTTCTCCACCTTCAAACTGGTTATCGTCTTCTGGACGCTCTGCGTGTTTTTTGAACGGTGTAGAAAGAGGGCTGGTGGTAGACATGACGTCTCCGGTACCACAACAGTTTGACCCTTTTTTTATTATGTTGCTAAATATGCAACAGAAGCTCTCTTCCGTCATGCTAGTTTATCGGCCTGCGAACAACAAGAGAGTAGCAGGCCTGGGCCCTGGGTGTTAGGTAACTTCACACCTGGACACCAAGCGTAGTGAGGCTACTAGTCGAGATGTTCTTGATGACGAACGTTTTTACAACTTCCTAGTTAAATGTCGTTTTTTAGCCATTTTATCCCAAGGAGTCAACCAAACAGACGTGAAGTCGAACGTCCACCTAACAGGACGTCGAGCTTCCAGCGGAACAGGACGTTCTGCAGGACGTGACGTCGAGTGTCTATCGAGACACGACATTAACCATCAAGCACAATGCGACCCCGAGCGTCAAACAGCTCGTGACATAGACATGTACGTGTTCCCACCATTCACAGTGCTGTACAAGGTGTTACAAAAATTTGTGTCTCACAAGGGAACCAGGTTGACTTTAGTGGCTCCTTTCTGGCCGTCAAGACGGTGGTTCACAGAGGTACTGGATTGGATGGTGGACATTCCAAGAAGCCTGCCATTGAGAATAGATCTTCTCAAACAACCTCACTTGGCAAGAAACCATCTAAACCTCCAAGCTCTACGTCTGACTGCCTTCAGTCTATTGAAAATTCGCAAGAGCTAGAGGATTTTTGAAGGAGGCAGCTAGGGCTATCACTAGAGCAAGAAGGACTTCTACCATCAAGGTTTATCAGTCCAATTGGGAGGTTTTTAGAGTGGTGTAGAGCTATATCAGTTTCTTCATCCAATACATCTGTAACACAAATTGCTGATTTCTTCTTAGACTTTAGAAGAAAGCACAACTTTTTCTCCTCGACCATCAAGGGGTACAAGAGTATGCTGGCAGCTGTATTCATACACAGGAATTTAGATCTCTCAAATAATAAAGACCTTCAAGATCTTCTCAGATCTTTTGAGACTTCTAAAAAGCGTTGACAAGAATCACCAGCCTGGAATTTAGATGTTGCTTTAAAATTCCTCATGAGTGACAGAGTCGAGCCTTTACACTCGGCTTCTTTTAAAGATCTGACTTTGAAGACTCTTTTCTTAGTAAGTCTGGCAACAGCTAAGAGAGTCAGTGAAGTTCACGCTTTTAGCAAGAATATTGGCTTCAGAAACAGAAAAGCCATATGCTCCTTGCAATTTGGATTCCTGGCCAAAAACGAACGTCCTTCTCATCCATGGCCTAAATATTTCGAGATTGCTGACCTCTCTGATATGGTTGGTGAAGAGTTGGATAAAGTTCTGTGTCCTGTTAGAGCACTGAGGTTCCATCTGGACAGAACTAAAGATTTAAGAGGCAATTCATAGGCTCTTTGGTGCGCAGTCAAGAAGCCTGTGCTACCTATGTCTAAAAATGCCCTATCATTTTTTATAAGACTTTTAATTAGAGAGGCTCACTCACACTGTGGTGAGGCAGACATTAAGCTGCTAAAAGTAAAGTCTCATGAAGTTAGAGCTGTGGCAACTTCTGTAGCTTTTAAACAAAACCGTTCTTTGCAGAGCATCATGGATACAACCTTTTGGAGGAGTAAATCTGTATTCACCTCGCATTACTTAAGACGTGTCCAGACTCTTTATGAGGACTGCTACACTTTGGGACCATTCGTAGCAACAAGTGCAGTAGTAGGTGAAGGATCTATCACTATGTTTCCACTTATCCCTAGTACCCTTGTTCTTCTCTTGGAACTTTTATATATTTTTATGGTTGTACGTGGAGATTGGTCGACAATCTTCCGCAATCTTTGATTTAGTCAGGTGGTTATTTTGTTCCTTGAGAGCGCCCGGAACAAGGGTATTAGTCGAGGTTCTGTCAGCATAGAGGTTATTCACCTGTTTGACAGCTCCTAGAGATCTTCAGCCCCCTGATTGGACCGCTGGATCTCATAAGGATAGCAGACATAATGAGGCAGAGAATCATTGAAGTCAGCTTCCTTAACAGGTACGAACCCTTAAGCTTGTTTTGATTAACTCTTAAGTAAAAATTCCAACAATGTTGCTGTCTCTAACTCTCCACCAAGGGTGTCAATCAGCTATTATTATATAACCAGCGGGTAAGTTTAAATGTTTAAAAATGATATTTTCATAATGAAATAAATTTTTGAACATACTTACCTGCTGGTTATATAACTTATAATCCCACCCTCCTCCCCTCTAGAGACCTATGGGCATGGAAGATCTGGTCATGTATGGAATGGTTCGGCCTATCTCCCGTGAGGGTGCTAGTGAACACCTGGCAACTCTATCTGCGATTGCCGCGAGTTTTTGAATTTCTGCCGGACGTGAGGGACTAAAGCTCTTATTATGTAACCAGTGGGTAAGTATGTTCAAAAATTTATTTTATTATGAAAATATCATTTCTGGGCGAGGGACCTGTGTCACCCAGTGAAATGTTCCTTACAGCACCATTTCTAAGGTATAAATACTGATAAATATACCAGAGAAAAAGGTTGCATGGAATGCCAGGAATAAACCCAGCTCGCTCACTCTAATAGAGTTTCGGTATAGTAACTGGGGCGTGTTAGAACTACTACCAGAAGTCCTTTACCAATTAGTCCTCTCCTTCCTCAATATCCCCCGATACTACGAGGTGCCGTTCTACATCCGACTACTGCCGGCTACTATGGCTACCCTCCCCCCACCCCTACCACTACTCGCACTTCTACCCTCATTCCTTTCTAGCACCAGTGAGATCCAGACCTGTTGTTTTCATTGCTTTGTGATTCGGTGTTTATGAAGATGTCAGACATTTTGGAGATCGCTGCTCCCAAGTTGAGTATTATAATTGTCTGTTTTGATAATTCTAGGTAGCGACACCCGTTAAATTAATAGTAATTTCTGTAAATGATGTATACTATCAACACTGTGTACTATGTACCCACGGCACAAGTGTTATCTGTATAATTCCACACCTGAGATTTTGAACAGTCTTAAGTGTCACCATGGTGACACTCACTTAAAAGGTATCGCACTGGAAGTGTCAACACCTTTCCACCCTAATTGATGGTCCCAATCAATTAACTGTTCATCGCAGCACTAGACGAAAGGTTTTAATACACTACCTGCCGCCACCACATAATGCTTCAGTTCGTGGACTTGCTTTGCGTAGTGTTTGTAGAACACTCTGGATGACTTCCATCCAGTATATGAGCGAAGACACTCAAAGTTCATATACTGAAAAAAAGTTCAGTGATGAAGCAATTTTTCTCGGATCATGACCTGCGGGTGTACTGTCAGGATCCGCTCTGCGAATGAAGTAGGTGAGCTTCGCCCTCAGTTGTTTTAGGGATAAGTTTGATCCTGAAGTTTCTCCATTGAAGAGCTGTCCTCCCCTGAAGTCTGAAGTTCTACGAATATAGACCTTTAGACACTCTACTGGACACAGAGAGAAATCTTCCTTCAGAGGGCAGATTCTCCAGGGACCCCATCTCGTAGTGGGTAGCTCGTTCTTGGCGAGAAAGGCTGGAACAGGGAAGAGATTCAGTTCTCCCACTTTTGTGAACTGAATGTGGCCCTCATTTCTTGATAGGGCTACTATTTCACTAACTCTAGCCCCTGAGGCTATAGCGAACAGGAAAATAACCTTCTGGGTTAGATCTTTGAGAGAACAATCTTCATTGTTCACAGATGAAGCATAATGTAGGACATTGTCCAAAGACCATGAAATGGGCTTCGGAGGAGCTGCAGGTTCAAGTCTAGCGCATGCCTTCGGGATCTTGTTAAAGATTTCATTCGTCAGGTCCACTTGAAAGGCGTATAGAAGAGGTGTAGTCAGGGCTGACTTGCACTTAGTTATTGTGTTGGCTGCCAGACCTTGTTTATGAAGGTGGATAAAGAAGGACAGACAGAAGTCTATTGAAATTTCTTTCAGTCCTTTTGCTTTAACAAAAGCAACCCACTTTTTCCAAGACGATTCATATTGTCTTCTAGTTGACTTAGACTTGTATTCTTCTAAGAAGTCTGTACTGCCTTTTGAGATCCCAAATGTTTTCTTAACTGCTAAGGTGAGAATATCATGAAATGAAGGTTTTGGGTTCTCTGTGATGAAGCGAAGACAGTCAGCTTCTGAACCCGTTGAGATAGTGCTGGTTTCGGTACAAGGACCAGCCTCAGCCTCAGTTCCATCACTAGAGGGAACCAGTTGCTCTTGGGCTACTTGGGGGCCATTAGAGCTGCCGTTCCCTGGAAGGATCTCGGCTTGTTGAGGACCTTCAGCAGGAGATTGAATGGAAGGAACCGGAAATTCCGGGTCCATTCGTTCCAAACTAGGGACATGGCGTCCGTTATCTCCTCTAGAGGGTCCTCATATTGGGCTACATATTGAGGTAGTTTCTTGATGTCGCTCGTCGTGAAGAGGTCGATCTGCAGTTCCAGGACTTGTTCCAAAAGGGAAGAGATTGAGTCTGCGTCTGGAGACCAATCTGACTCTATCGAGTCTGGATAGAGCGTCTGCTGTCACATTGCGGAACCTTTGTAAGTGAACTGCTGATAGGTGCCATCTCTCTAGACAAAGGATGGCTAATATCACATGGATGATATGGGACGATCTCGAGCCTTGTCAGTTCAGACATCTCACTATCACTTCGCTGTCCAAGATCAGCGTGATGTGGACTGATCTGCGAGGGGAGAGTTTTCCCAACATCAAGAAGACTGCCATGGCTTCCAAAATGTTGATGAGAAAAGCCTTGAACAGAGATAACCAAGTCCCCCTTTGATGGGAATAAACTCCCCATTCTTCTGTCGAGGCATCCATGTAGATGGTCATCCACGGCAGAGGTGGTTGCAAGGGCACGGTTCTCATTAGCCTCTTGGCATTCGACCATGGGTTGAGAAGTGATCGTAGTAAGGCCGGTATCAGTCATTTTAGATCCCTTCGAGCGTTTGATGCGTATCTTCTCCAGACTCCTGACACATCTTTCAGCTGTGCTCTTAGCACTGGGTCTGTTACTGCTGCGAACTGGAGAGATCCAAGTACTCTTTCCTGTTGGCGTCCTGAAATCCTATCGGATTACAGTAGTCTCTTGACAGACCCTGCGATCTCCCTCCTCTTCCCTGAGGGAATGGAGAGATGATGTGACCCCAGGTTCCAATGGCTTTCCAACCATTGAAACCCTTAAGCTGGAGAGAGTCGAGACTTCTTGAAGTTGATTTTGCATCCCGGATGTTCCAGGAACTGGATCACTTATTTGGATGCTTGCAGACAAACCGTTTCGGATGCTGCCCGCACCAGCCAGTTGTCCAGGTACGCTGCTACCTGAACACCTTCTAGGCGTAGTTGTTGCACGACTGCGTCTGCAAATTTCATGAAGATACTTGGGACTATGTTTAGTCCAAAGGGTATGGCTCTTAGAACACATTTTATCTTCAGTAACTTGAATCCTAGGTAGGAGGAGAGGGGCCGACTGACCAGAAGGTGCCAATAGGCATCTGTCAGGTCTATCGAGATTGTGAACGCCTGTTTTTGTAACAGGGTCCTTATGTGTTGAAGGATTAACATCCTGAACTTGTTGTTTTTTATGAACTTGTTGAGTGGCGACAAGTCCAGAATGACTATGAGTTTTTCTGAGTCCTTCTTGGGAACACAAAACAGCCTTCCCTGGAATTTGATGGACTTTGCTTTCCTTATAACCTGTATGCTCAAGTGCTATAGGGTATATTCTTCTAATGCAGGGGTGGAGTGTTGGAAGAATTGAGGAAATGATGGTGGAGACTTGTTCCGTTTCCATCCTAGTCCAATCTCGATTAGGCCGTGGGCCCAAGAATCGAAGGTCCAACGATCCTGAAATTGTTGGAGCCTCCCTCCTACCGGAAGCGTCTCCTTGCTTCGATTGATCGGAGGGTTTACCTCCTCGACCGCATCCTCCCTTACCTCTTGAGGGATATCTATAGGAGCCCCGTAAGGATCCTTTACCTTTTAACCGAGAGGTAGTGGTCTGCCTCTCAAACCCGGGGTTGAATGCTGGTGACTGGGCAACCAGCTGTTGAGGGACCACTTGGAAGGTGGTCTGTGTATGGGCCACCGCGTGGGGCACCGCGATCATAGTAACTGTGGGATGTTGTTGAGCAGGCCGAGGGGGAAGTCTAGACTTCTTCGTCTTCCTTTTAGTTTGGGGACCCGCATCCAGGGAAGACTTCCTCTTTGAAGAGATGCCCCACTTCTGGAGAAGGTTCCTATTCTCCGTGATGGCTTTCTCGACTACCTCTTTGACTACTTTGTTCGGGAAGAGGTCTTTACCCCAGATGTTAGAAGATATCAGCTTCCTGGGTTCATGTTTCACTGTTGCAGCAGCGAACACAAACTCTACTGGCTCTCCTAGCCTTCATGGAAGCATACAGGTCCTCTACTAGGGTGGCCATATGCATTTTGCCCAGGAGCATGAGCATGTCTGGGGTACTTCCTTGACCTGCACACATCTCTGTGCAGTTTTGTAGGGATAAAGATGCCGCAAGTCTCTCCTTTGTCTCTTGTTCCTTGCACAAGAGAAATTCAGAAAGTTTAGGGAAATTCTCGCTAAACTGTCGTCCAGCGATGTCTGCGTCCAGTTTCCCTACTGATATGGTTAGGTGGACTTCCTTCCATTTCTTCTCCTGCATGGCCAAGGCTAACGACAGAGGTGGTCTGCACTCCTTTAGTGCAGGGCATGGTTTGCCTGCCTCCACTGCCTTGGCAACAGATTTAAATGCCTTCAACGTAAAGGGGAAGGCTATTGAATCAGGAGCAAGAAAGGTAGGGTGTTTCTTGCTCAAGGCGGACACTTTCTACACCGAATAGCCCGCCTTTCTCAGGCTACTTGACAAGACCGCCTGTGCCTTATCGTGGTCGAAAACCATGACCTTCTTCGGTTCCGTCTCTTCTTTTTGGCATTGGTTCATGCTTCAGTCAAATGAAGCAATCAGCGTAAGCGTTAAAGCTTAGCCATAACCGGATGTCATCTAAGGGGACAGCTCCCATCTTCACTGAGATGTTGAGTTTGCCGTTTGAAATCGGCATAAACTCCGCATACCTCCAGGGATTGGTTTTGGAGCAGGCCGGGAGGTCTTGGCCCCTGGTTCGCTTGTATGACCCTCGGGAGGCAATAAGTGGAGCTTCACAGAGCGCTCTCTCAAATTTCGCTTCCCTTGCTTCGCCTCGTTTGCGAATATTCTCCATAAATCCGTAAGACGGGCCTGTGCCTTGCTCATGTTGTCCATTGGAGGGGTAGAAGGTGAAGACGTCGAGGGTAACGTCTCTGGTGCCGGCATAGACGTAAGGAACTCCGACTCGACACCATCATCTTCTTCCAGAGGTAGAGTAGACTCCTCCTCGTGATCATCCTTTGATAGATCCTTTTCAGTGTCCTTAGACACTTCCGACATCGTTACTTCCTGGTGAATGTCCATACGCCTCCCTGACATCCGTCTCAATGGCAATCTGGACGCAGGGAGGTCCGAGTCGTGTTTGGGGCACAACCATTTCACTACCCGCTTTCGGGAACAGCAAGATACGCATCCTATCGTTAGGTAGGTATGGTCCCGGAGAGTTCTTCTGGGACCCTCTTACCCACTTGCGCAGCATTTCACGTGCCGCATCCCTCGACTCCGTTGACTTGGGGTCGTTGAAACCTTCGGTCACCAAGTTCCGGCAGATATTGCAGACTTGGAGGTCCCAATATTGCAGGGATTCAGTAATGATGGTTCAGGGGGCATGAGACCTGCACACTTTGTGACCGTAGAAGTTCCTACTCCTATGGTTGCAGAAGATCGCATCGCATTTCATCTGGGGTTCCTCCTGTAAAGAAAGGAAAATAAAATGAGTATGCGATTGTTTATCTCACATGATAAACAGATATGCAAATATTAATATTTTAATCAATATAGCTTAGGATAGTAAGCTGGAAGGAAATACGGAAAGACACATAATTGTGTATCCCTTCCAGCTAATTGCTGTGACTTCCCCCAATATTAAAGATTTAGTTTTATTTATCAGGGCAACTCAAAAGAGAAGGGTTCGAACCTCTAGGGATAGAAAAGGTGTACACTGACACTGACCCTTCTTAATTATTTAATATTGTGGGGTAAGAATTAACTGATTTCCAATCAGAGTATTGAAGGAATTCTATTCTTTCAATATAGGATTAGTCTCACCAAAAGACTGTACATGGGTACACAAGGTATGTTGGAAATAACTACTGTATAATAAACACTATAGTTTTCTGTTTGCAGTATAAACTATACTGCAAATATACTGGCTACTGAATAATCATATACTGTAGTTCAGCCGGCGTGTTGCCAGCATGGCTAGCACATGCCGGCTGGACTAGAAATTAGAAAAGACAGATACTTGGTGTATCCCTCCCAGCCAATTGCTGTGACCTCCCCTCCCAATATTAAGACTATAGAGTTTCCTGATCAGGGAAAACTCAAAAGAGAAGGGTTCTAACCTCTAGGGATAGGAAAGTGTACTACCACTGACCCCCCTAAACTATTTAATATTGTAAGGTAAGTTATTAACTGATTTCTAATAAGAGTATTGAAGGAATTCTATTTTTTCAATATAGGATTGGTCTCAGCAAAAGACTGTGCAAGGATACACAAAATATGTTGGAAAATAATTATTGTATAATATATACAATAGTTTTCTATCTGCAGTATATACTATACTGCAAATATACTGGCTACTGTATAATCATATACTGTAGTTCAGCTGGCATGTTGCCGGAAGGGCTAGTACCTGGCGGCACCGGCCCAGCCGACATGCTGCAGGTTGGGTTAGTACCTGGCGGCACTAGCTGACAGAGAGAGAAAAAGCATGGAGTGAAGGGCTGCCATATTAAATTTATGTTCACAATAAGTAAGGGTGAAAGTATATAACCTTACTGCCTTCCTCCAGAATGAGGGTTCAAATGGAAGGGGAGAATGCATAATTCAGGCTTCCATCCAGCCGCAAGATCCGTTGCTGGCATAGCTGGTTTCAGGAATGTGGATGGCAGTCCAAGGGAGGACTGAAGAACCTTCAGCAGCAGAAGGGTCTCCCACCGGCAGCCGTTATAGCCGGCACAACCTTCCCGGAGTCATGTGTCCATCAGGGAAAGACTGAGTGACAGCTGCTTATGTAGGAGCCCGCCACTTCCACACAAGAGTGAAACAATGTTTCAGTATCGGCGCCATCCTAGGCAGCAGAAGAATAAGTATCCACTAGATATACAAAAGGTCTCACGGTTTGTATATGTTGTCGGAACAACTAAGTGTCAACTATGTCCATTGTTTGTAAGCATACAATAATATGAGGTTTACTTAAATAAATAAGTAAGAGAACTCTGGCATATTTAATGTGCTAATTGCAGGGCGAAATAAGACGCAATTACACTTTAATAGAAATTTATTTCGTATAAATGACCAAATGGAATAACGAGTGTAACGTGTTAAGGGAATTATACAGTAGGGTCCCGAATTAAGCGTGTTCGAATTACATGATTCCCCTTTTCCGCGATCGCTATTTTTCAAAAATAAATTTTCTGTATCCGCGAGGCTGTTCAAAGTTCGCGAGTCAAGCACTACAAAATGTATCAAATCTATTGTCTTTTTAAGTATATTGGTAGCCCTAAATACGGTGATTTATAATAAATGTTACAAAACAATATTAACATTACATTTCATTAACATAATTTCATAATGAATAGCCTATTTAAGGATAAAATTCCACATCAACAATGAAATCAACTGTTAACTGTGCGAGTTCAGCTGACAAAATGTAAACAGAAATGTGGTTACGTTCTCGGCAATCTTTATCTTTCTCCAACCTTACGATAATTGTAATGGTAGTGTTAATGATGGTATATTAAAGCATTATTTTTGTTTAGTACAGTATATTTAAAAGCCTTATTTTTCCCTCTGGGCGTTCAAGGTTTTCACGAGTAGACTGGGTTCGTTTATCGGCAGTGAATAGCCTAAACTTTGGTAACGAGTCGTCAATATTTTGTCATATTTTAAACAGTATACATTTGATTTGCAAACATTGGTTTTGTAGAGTAGACGGTAAAATAAAATCTAGAGAGAGAGAGAGAGAGAGAGAGAGAGAGAGAGAGAGAGAGAGAGAGAGAGAGAGAGAGAGAGAGAGAGAGAGAGAGATTTGATGGCAGAAATCTCTCTCTCTCTCTCTCTCTCTCTCTCTCTCTCTCTCTCTCTCTCTCTCTCTCTCTCTCCCCGTAAGAAATAAAACCATAGTTCACATATGGCAACTTGAGTTTAAGAATGAAATTAACATGAATATTGTTAGTTGTGGCGATCAATTCCTCGCTTCAGGGGGTACACGAAACAAAAACACGACATTCAATTACAACAGCTGATTCTCTCTCTCTCTCTCTCTCTCTCTCTCTCTCTCTCTCTCTCTCTCTCTCTCTCTCTCTCTCTCTCTCGTTATACAATACTTACAAATAGATGAAGAAACCAAAATCGGTTTTCTTGAAGTGTCAATTAAATACAAAAAGAAAAAATTATACCGTTTATACATCCATTTCAATCATAGCTTAAAATACGGTAACCGATTTCGTCCGCAAACCACTATTTTTTAGGAAACACCATTCTATTCCAGAAAATTTTTACTCTTTAAATGTCAATTGCGCTATAATAAAACACGTACTTATGTTGTTAAATTTCGGGTGTGTTTTAAAAATCGAGTATTGCTAACTTATTTTTGTTTTACTTTTGGCTGTGATCACATCAGCTGATGTCTAGCTTCCGCGCGAATACAATAACAAAGAATTGTTTACACCATTTCTTAACTTATTCAAACCATCTATACAGTACAGTTAATATTACATAAACACCAATGTGTTATAACCTATCATATTTATTGTTTAGTACTTTAAAACCATCCCCTCTCTCTCTCTCTCCCTCTCTCTCTCTCTCTCTCTCTCTCTCTCTCTCTCTCTCTCACATCGAACGTTATAGCGGTAACCTAATTGTTCGGTGACTTTAAAAATAGGCCTAGTACTTTCTTCTTTTACCCTTTTTGCATATGGATCCATAATTGAGGTGGGTACAAGTTGACTTATAACTGAAGTTAGGAAAAGTTTCTTCGTTGTGATCAGAGATAAACGTAAACAAAACATTGGTTGTCGTTTTCTATTATGCTTTTTTAGCGTGTTTAGGAAACGCATGATATAAAATCGCCTTTATTTTGATAATACTGGATTTTCAATCATACAACAAGCTAGTCTATAGAGTGATGGTTTTGCTATTCACCAGTTGTATTATACAATAGATATGACAAACATTAAAATTTGTCTGTATTTTGGGTTGTGTTATAACGGGAAATATATGGTGTTTACACCTATCCTGGTTGTAATTTTAACCATTTTTCAAGTTATTAGAACTTTAAAGTATATTAAATGTTTTATTTATTTACAAGAACAATTTGATATTATTAAGAAATACAGTATAGTACAAAGAAAGTATTGGAAATGGGTAGTAAACACATTTGAATAGGCAAATTGCTGGTTGCCATGGCCGCAATGGAATTATTTCTGTTAGTTGTGTTTCGAAATTCGCGATTTTCCATTTACACGAGGTCATTAATCGACCAAATTCTCGCATAATTCGGGACCCTACTGTACTTACAACGTATACAGAAACTATTTTTCTCTCTGAAAGGGAAGAAATGATGAGTGCCACTCTAAATTTGAAATTTTTTGATAAATTTTCCTAATGTAATTTCTGTAAATGATGTATACTATCAACACTGTGTACTGTGTACCCACGGCACAAGTGTTATCTGTATAATTCCACACCTGAGATTTTGAACAGTCTACTCACTTAAAAGGTATTGCACTGAAAGTGTCAACACCTTTCCACCCTAATTGATGGTCCCAATCAATTAACTGTTCATCGCAGCACTAGACGACAGGTTTTAATACACTACC